>NC_091193.1:36395411-36397911 GCF_040958095.1 Procambarus clarkii
ACACACACACACACACAACACACACACACACACACACACACACACACACACACACACACACACACACACACACACACACACACACACACACACATACACAAAGCTAAAGCTCCACAGCCACATCAGGAGGAAAACAGCAGTGAAGGAACACGTGATTAAATTTAAAAAAGGGAGAACACATACACAGAGAATGACAAAAAGGTGTGTGAAGAACTCAACAAGAGATTCCAGGAGGTCTTCACAATAGAACAAGGAGAAGCCCCTGCACTAAATGAGGAGGAGGCAAACCAAGCAACCTTGGAGGAATTTGACCTCACCAGTGATGAGGTCAAAAGGTGTCTGCTGCAGCTGGATGTGACAAAGGCCTGACAGAATCTCACCATGGATACTAAAGGAAGGTGCAGAAGCACTAAGTGTGCCACTCTCTATGGTGTATAACAGGTCACTGGTAACAGGAGACCTACCAGAAAGTTGGAAGACAGCTGATGTAGTCCCAATATACAAGAATGGTGACAGGCAAGAGACACTGAACTACAGGCCAGTTTCCATAACTTGTATACAATGCAAGGTGATGGAGAAGATTGTGAAGAAAAGGCTCGTAGAGCATCTGGAAGGAAATAACTTTGTAACGCACCACCAACATGGGTTCAGGGATGGTAAATCGTGCCTCACAGGTTTGATAGAATTCTATGACTAGGCAACAAATATTAGGCAGGAAAGAGAAGGGTGGGCCGACTGCATTTTCTTGGACTGCCAGAAAACCTTTGACACAGTTCCTCATAAAAAGCTGATAAAAAAGTTGGAGGAACAGGCAGGAGTAAAAGGGAAGGTGCTCCAGTGGATAAGGGAGTACTTAAGCAACAGGAAACAGCGAGTAACGGTGAGGGGTGAGACATCAGAGTGGCGAGATGTCACCAGCGGAGTCCCACAGGGCTCAGTACTTGGACCCATCCTGCTTCTAATATATGTAAACGATCTTCCGGAGTGTATAGACTCATTCCTCTCAATGTTTGAGAGGAACCTGGAAAAACTGGAGGAATTGTCTAGAAAATGGCTGCTAAAGTTCAACTCAGGAATGTGTAAGGAAATGAAATTAGGCGAAGGGAGCAGGAGGCTGAACACAATTTACTATCTGGGAGGTGAAATCCTGCAAGAGTCAAATACAGAGAAAAATCTGGGGGTCGATATCACACCGAACCTGTCCCAAGAGACACACATCAAAAGAATATCATCAGCGGCATATGCAAGACTGGCCAACATAAGAACTGCCTTTAGAAACTTGTGTAAGGAATCATTCAGGACCCTGTATACCACTTATGTCAGATCAATCCTGGAATATGCAGCTCCAGCCAGGAATCCATACCTAGTTAAACACAAGACAAAGTTAGAGAAGATTCAGGGGTATGCCACCAGGCTCGTCCCAGAACTGAGAGGAATGATCAACGAGGAAAGGCTAAAGGAGCTGAACCTCGCGTCCCTGGAAAACCGAAGAGTAAGGGGAGACATGATAACCACCAACAAAATTCTCTGGGGAATTGACAGGGTGGACAAAGACAAACTCTTCAGCACGGGTGGGACACGAACAAGGGGACACAGGTGGAAACGTAGTACCCAGATGAGCCACAGAGACGTTAGAAATAATTTTTTGAGTGTCAGAGTAGTTAATAAATATACTGGCTCACTATAGCCCGTGCTACTTGGAACTTCTTGTTCCAGGTAGCGAATCTTTAACAACAACAACAGTTAATAAATGGAATGCTCAAGGAAGTGATGTGGTGGAGGCTGACTCCATACGCAGTTTCATATGTAGATGTGATAGAGCCCCGTAGGCTCAGGAACCTGTACACCAGTTGACTGACAGTTGAGAGGCGGGACCAAGGAGACAAAGCTCAACCCCCACAAGCACAATTAGGTGAGTACAATTAGGTGAGTATATACACACACACACACACACACACACATACACACATGATGATCTCCCAGAGGGTATAGAATCGTTTCTCTCAATGTTTGCCGATGATGCCAAAATAATGAGGAGGATTGAAACTGAGGACGATAGTAGGAGGCTACAAGATGACCTAGACAGACTGAGTGAATGGTCCAACAAATGGCTGTTGAAGTTCAACCCGAGTAAATGCAAAGTAATGAAACTAGGCAGTGGAAACAGGAGGCATGACACAGGATACAGAATAGGAGATTAAGTACTCAATGAAACAGACAGAGAGAAATATCTAGGAGTTGATATCACACCAAACCTGTCTCCTGAAGCCCACATAAAGAGAATAACGTCTGCGGCATATGCGAGTCTGGCTAACATCAGAACAGCCTTCAGGAGTCTGTGTAAGGAATCATTCAGAATCTTGTACACCACATATGTAAGACCAATCCTGGAGTATGCGGCCCCAGCATGGAGCCCATACCTTGTCAAGCACAAGACGAAGCTGGAAAAAGTCCAAAGGTATGCCACTAGACTAGTCCCAGAACAAAGAGGCATGAGTTA
>NC_091193.1:36402911-36437089 GCF_040958095.1 Procambarus clarkii
ACAATACATACACACATATAATAATAATGAATCCTATACTCTATACTATTACAATCAGGTTGCACTCCAACACCATCAGAACTCTATCATCAGCTTATCAAGTAGTATCCTATCTCCTGGTTCACCACCTGATATTATCAACCTCCTCATGTAGATCAAGTCTACATACACTGTTGCACCATCAGCAAGAGAATATATATATGTATCTATAAATGTGTACAAAGAAAATCAGCATGTGAATGCAATAACATATATCAGTATAAATGTTCCTTGATACACAACAATGATCAATCGATCACTCAATCAGTCCTAGAGCACATACATCTGTAGGTAATCCAGCCTACGACTGTAACTCTAAACTTCAGTATAAAACACTCCTTGACATAAGAATGCCAACAATCACTCACCTCTCACTGCGTCTTGCACGCTAATGACAACCAAACACTATCAACTCCCTACAAGTGATCCACCAGAACTTCCCTTCCACCTCTGGAAGTTCACTACCCTGATATCTTTAGGTTCTTCTGGGCTTCACTACCAGGATCCTCTGCAGCTCCTCCAGGCTGCTATCATGAAGTTTCCTTGAGCAACTACGGTGCTTCACCCTTCTGCTAGGGTCCTCCACAGCTCTCTTGGCTGCTACACCATGAAGTTCCCTCGAGCAACTATGGGGCTTCACCACCTCTACAGAAGCACGTAACACTCCTCTTCACTGCTTCTCCTCACAGCTCGAGGTCCTCTGCTCCACTACCTTGGAGTCTCATCAACTACTTCATCTGTGCTGGCTTCGAAGTTCTCAGCAACTTCTTCCCCAAAGACAAACCTGCAACCCATCGACACTCCAATAAAAATGTTTCCCCTTTAACACATAAACAAAAATAATCACACAATATGTTTGCTTCAAACCTCTATCTGTCCTCTCCATACTGTGAGAGTGGACTCCCCCATTAGGTGGGTCCATGCTCCACATCGCCTGGTGGGCCTCACTCACTCCGCCTCACTCACTCCGAGAGGGGCCTCCGCCGTCGGGAGCTTTCAGTCACCTGCCAGCGCTCAGAGGGGACAGACGTCGCTCCGTGTTCCTCCCTCTCCACTCTCATATTTTAGGCTTTCTGCCTCACCAAAACATGTCTAACTTATCATCAATAAACATTGCTACTGTCGCTGGGCACACGCCCAACTACAAGCAATCACTATGAACTGGCTTATATCGTGCTTTCCACTGATTGTCTAGTCGAGGGCGCTCCTCCCTCTGACGAAGCTTGGTCAGTGCGCTGCCTCGGCCCACGATAATGCCTCTGGACGGTTTAATACTCTGCTCGTCGACTAGGACTTGAGACCACACATCCCCAGCTCGATTCCACAACTGGGACGTCTGCACACTTCTCTTCTCTTCGAGATATATCACTAGGGGTTCCCTTCTGACGAGAGCTCAACGGAGCGCGGCTTTCCCCCTGAGATGTCTGGCCTCAAGTGAGGTCAAAGCCCTCCAGAAGCGAGCCTCACGCCTCCAGCAAAATGCCCACATCCTCCTAGCCCACATCTCTCCAGGGAGCCAGTCGGCCGAGCGGACAGCACGCTGGACTTGTGATCCTGTGGTCCTGGGTTCGATCCCAGGCGCCGGCGAGAAACATTGGGCAGAGTTTCTTTCACCCTATGCCCCTGTTACCTAGCAGTAAAATAGGTACCTGGGTGTTAGTCAGCTGTCACGGGCTGCTTCCTGGGGGTGGAGGCCTGGTCGAGGACCGGGCCGCGGGGACACTAAAAAGCCCCAAAATCATCTCAAGATAACTCAAGATAACTCAAGATAACCACGGGAAGATTGATTGGGAGAACAGAAATCCGCATGGAGGACCAGAAACATGGAGAGCTAAGCTGCTGGATGTGGCAACAAGACACTTTCTAAGCCAGCACATCAAGGAATCAACAAGAATGAGAGGAGAACATGAATCAGCTATGTTCGATCTGACATTTACCCTAAATGAGTGGGATATAAAGGAAGTTAAGATGGAAGCACCCTTGGGAATGAGTGACCATAGTGTGTTGAACTTTGAGTACCTGGTAGAGCTAGGAATTATCTCCCCCAAAAAAGAAATAGGAAACAAAAGGCTGGCATACCGAAATGGGAACTATGAGTAAATGAGAAGTTTCCTGAGGGAAATACTATGGGACACAGATCTCAGAGCTAAGTCTGTACAACATATGATGTACTATGTCACCCAAAAGTGTCAGGAGGCAATAAATAGGTTCATCCCAGCCCAAAGGGAAAAATCCGAGAAGCAAAAGAAGAATCCATTGAATAATAGGCCATGAATGAAAGCAAAGGGACTGAACAAAAGGGCGTGGAGGAACATCCGGAATAACAGAACACCAAAAAAGCCGAGAGAGATACCAGAGAACCAGTAATGAGCATGTTAGGGTGAGAAGAGAAACAGAAAAATTATGAAAATGATATAGCAACAAACCCATGACCAAACCAAAGATACTCCACAGTCACATCAGGAGGAAAACGACAGTGAAAGAACAGGTAATGAAACTTAGAACAGGCGAGGACAGGTATACAGAGAATAACAAAGAGGTGAGTGAAGAACTCAACAAGAGGCTCCAGGAGGGCTTCACAATAGAACAAGGTGAGGTCACTGTGCTAGGAAAAAGGGAAATAAACGAGGCGGCCTTGGAAGGGTTCGACATTACGAGATAGGAGGTCAAGAGACACCTGTTGGATCTGGAAGTTAGAAAGGCTGTTGGTCCAGCTGAGATCTCACCATGGGTACTGAAAGAGTGTGCAGAGGCACTTTGCTTGCCACTCTCTATAGTGTATAGTAGGTAACTGGAGACGGGAGACCTACCTGAAACATAGAAGACAGCGAATGTGGTCCAAATATACAAAAAGGGTGACAGGCAAGAGGCACTGAACTACAGGTCAGTGTCCTTGACTTATATACCATGCAAGGTGATAGAGAAGATCATGAGCAAAAAACTTAGTAACATAACTGGAGAGCAGAGACTTTGTGACAAATCACCAACATGGGTTCAGGGAAGGTAAATCTTGCTTGTCAGGCTTAATAGAATTCTACGACCAAGTGAAAAACGTTAAGCAAGAAAGAGAAGGCTGGGCAGACTGCATTTTCTTGGATTGTCAGAAAGCCTTTGACACAGTACCAAGGGGAGTGAGGGTTGAGTGAGCATTTGAGTGGGGTTGGGTGAAGTGAGGGGTTATCTTGAGATGATTTCGGGGCTTTAGTGTCCCCGCGGCCCGGTCCTCGACCAGGCCTCCACCCCCAGGAAGCAGCCCGTGACAGCTGACTAACACCCAGGTACCTAATTTACTGCTAGGTAACAGGGGCATAGGGTGAAAGAAACTCTGCCCATTGTTTCTCACCGGCACCTGGGATCGAACCCAGGACCACAGGATCACAAGTCCTGCTTGCTGTCCGCTCGGCCGACTGGCTCCCCAAGGGAGGGTTTCTATGCAGAGGAAGGTGGTGGTGTTGCCCTCCCTTCTGGTGTTTCTGGGATGCTTGTTGTAGGTTCCCCTCTTGTTTCTGGGACTGTTGTGTTTGGAGCTGTGATTTCTTTGTTTACTCCTCTCTCCCTGCACTTCTTCCTTGCTTCTGTCACCATGGCTCTCTCCTCCTTCATTCTGTCCCTCTGGAGAAATACAGAGGGAAATACTTTTTGGTATTCCTCCAGAGGAATTCTTCCAGAGATATTTTGTATTGCACACATTGCATTGAGTGTGTGTATGTTTGTGTGTCTGTGTGTGTGTGCATACTCACCTAGTTGTGCTTGCAGGGATTGAGCTCTGGCTCTTTGGTCCTGCCCCTCAACCGTCAATCAACTATGTACAGATTCCTGAGCCTACTGGACTCTATCATATCTACATTTAAATCTGTGTATAGAGTCAGCCTCCTCCACATCACTGCCTAAATGTGTGTATTCACCTAGTTGTATTTCCAGGGGTTGAACACTACTCTTTCGGCCCGCCTCTCAACTGTCAATCAACCGTTACAAACTACAATTCCCCCCCCCCCCACACACAGGAAGCAGCCCGTGACAGCTGACTAACTCCCAGGTACCTATTTACTGCTAGGTAACAGGGGCAACAGGGTGAAAGAAACTTTGCCCATTGTTTTCCTGCCGGCTGCCGGGATCGAACCCTGGTCCCTAGGTCAACAAGTCAAGAGCGCTCTCCACTGAGCCAGCCAGCCCCCCTGGCTGGCTTTGTAGTCGCTGTGTAGTAGTCACTGTGTAGTCGCTTTGTAGTTGTTGTAGTAACAAAGTTGTGTGTGTGTGTGTACTCACCTAATTTTGCTTGGGGGGGTTGAGCTTTGGCTCTTTGGGCCCGCCTCTCTACTGTCAATCAACTGATGTACAGATTCCTGAGCCTACTGGGCTCTATCATATCTACATTTAAAACTGTGTATGGAGAAAGCCTCCTCCACATCTCTTCCTAATGCATTCCACCTGTTAACTACTCTGACACTGAAGAAGTTCTTTCTAACGTCCCTGTTGCTCATTTGGGTACTCAGTTTCCACCTGTGTCCCCTTGTTCACGTACCGCCAGTGTTGAATAGTTTACCTTTGTTTACCCTATCAATTCCCCTGAGGATTTTGTAGGTAGTGATCATGTCTCCCCTCACTCTTCTGTCTCCCAGTGTCGTAAGGTGCATTTCCCGCAGTTGTTCCTCATATCTCATGCCTCTTAGTTCAGGGACCAGTCTAATGGCATACCTCTGAAGTTTTTCCAGCTTCGTCTTGTGCTTGGCAAGGTACGGGCTCCATGCTGGGACCGCATACTCCAGGATTGGTCATATGTATGGGGTGTAAAAGATTCTAAACGATTCCTTACACAGGTTCCTGAAGGCTGTTCTGATGTTAGCCAGCCTTGAATATGCCGCAGACGTAATTATTTTTATGTGGGCTTCAGGAGACAGATTTGGTGTGATATCAGTTCATACATCTGTCTCTTTCTCCATTTTATTAAGTACTTCATCTAATATTCTGTATCTTTTGTCTGGCCTCCTGTTTCCACCGCCTAGTTTCATTACTTTGCATTTACTCGGGTTAAACTTTAAAAGCCATTTGTTTGACCATTCACTCAGTCTGTCTAGGTCGTCCTGTAGCCTCATACTATCATCCCTTGTTTCAATCCTCCTCATAATTGGTTTCAGGAGGATTGCACACACACACAGGAGGATACACACAGCACAGGAGGACACACACACACACATATTGTGTGTGTGTGTGTGTGTGTGTGTGTGTGTGTGTGTATGTGTGTGTGTGTGTGTGTGTGTGTGTGTGTGTGTGTGTGTGTGTGTGTGTGTGTGTGTGTGTGTGTGTGTGTACTCACCTAGTTGTGTTTGCGGGGGTTGAGCTCTGGCTCTTTGGTCCCGCCTTTCAACCGTCAATCAACAGGTGTACAGATTCCTGAGCCTATTGGGCTCTATCATTTCTACACTTGAAACTGTGTATGGAGTCAGCCTCTACCACATCACTTCCTAATGCATTCCATTTGTCAACCACTCTGACACTAAAAAAGTTCTTTCTAATATCTCTGTGGCTCATTTGGGCGCTCAGTTTCCACCTGTATCCCCTTGTGCGTGTGCCCCTTGTGTTAAATAGCCTGTCTTTATCTACCCTATCAATTCCCTTGAGAATCTTGAATGTAGTGATCATGTCCCCCCCTAACTCTTATGTCTTCCAGCGAAGTGAGGTTCAATTCCCGCAGTCTCTCCTCGTAGCTCATACCTCTCAGCTCGGGTACTAGTCTGGTGGCATATCTTTGAACCTTTTCCAGTTTAGTCTTATCCTTGACTAGATATGGACACCATGCTGGGGCTGCATACTCCAGGATTGGCCTGACATATGTGGTATACAAAGTTCTGAATGATTCTTTACACAAATTTCTGAATGCCGTTCGTATGTTGGCCAGCCTGGCATATGCCGCTGATGTTATCCTCTTGATATGTGCTGCAGGAGACAGGTCTGGCGTGATATCAACTCCCAAGTCTTTTTCTTTCTCTGACTCCTGAAGGATTTCCTCTCCCAGATGATACCTTGTATTTGGCCTTCTGCTCCCTACACCTATCTTCATTACATTACATTTGGTTGGGTTGAACTCTAACAACCACTTGTTCGACCATTCCTTCAGTTTGTCTAGGTCTTCTTGAAGCCTCAAACAGTCCTCTTCTGTCTTAATCCTTTTCATAATTTTGGCATCATCCGCAAACATTGAGAGAAATGAATCTATACCCTCCGGGAGATCATTTACATATATCAGAAACAAGATAGGACCGAGTACAGAGCCCTGTGGGACTCCACTGGTGACTTCACGCCAATCAGAGGTCTCACCCCTCACCGTAACTCTCTGCTCCCTATTGCTTAGGTACTCCCTTATCCACTGGAGCACCTTACCAGCTACACCTGCCTGTCTCTCCAGCTTATGTACCAGCCTCTTATGAGGTACTGTGTCAAAGGCTTTCCGACAATCCAAGAAAATGCAGTCCGCCCA
Organism: Procambarus clarkii; assembly: GCF_040958095.1. Taxonomy (NCBI): domain Eukaryota; kingdom Metazoa; phylum Arthropoda; class Malacostraca; order Decapoda; family Cambaridae; genus Procambarus; species Procambarus clarkii. Next base: position 36,409,426 of record NC_091193.1, read on the forward strand.
GCCCTCTCTTTCTTGCTTAATCTTTGTCACCTAATCGTAGAATTCTATCAAGCCTGTAAGGCAAGATTTACCCTCCCTGAACCCATGTTGGCGATTTGTCACGAAGTCCCTTCTCTCCAGATGTGTTACCAGGTTTTTTCTCACGATCTTCTCCATCACCTTGCATGGTATACAAGTCAAGGGCACTGGCCTGTAGTTCAGTGCCTCTTGCCTGTCGCCCTTTTTGTATTTTGGGACCACATTCGCCGTCTTCCATATTTCTGGTAGGTCTGCCGTCTCCAGTGACTTACTATACACTATTGAGAGTGGCAAGCAAAGTGCCTCTGCACACTCTTTCAGTATCCATGGTGAGATCCCATCTGGACCAACAGCCTTTCTAACATCCAGATCCAGCAGGTGTCTCTTGACCTCCTCTCTCGTAATTTTGAACTCTTCCAAGGCCGCCTAGTTTACCTCCCTTTCTCCTAGCACAGTGACCTCACCTTGTTCTATTGTGAAGACCTCCTGGAACCTCTTGTTGAGTTCTTCACACACCTCTCTGTCATTCTCTGTGTGTTTGTTTGTGTGTGTGTGTGTGCGTGTGTGTGTGTGTGTGTGTGTGTGTGTGTGTGTGTGTGTGTGTGTGTGTGTGTGTGTGTGTGTGTGTGCGTGTGTACTCACCTAATTGTGCTTGCAGAGGTTGAGCTCTGGCTCTTTGGTCCCGCCTCTCAACCGTCAATCAACAGGTGTACAGGTTCCTGAGCCTATTGGGCGCTATCATATCTACACTTGAAACTGTGTATGGAGTCAGCCTCCACCACATTGCTTCCTAATGCATTCCATTTGTCAACCACTCTGACACTAAAAAAGTTCTTTCTAATATCTCTGTGGGTCATTTGGGCACTCAGTTTCCACCTGTCTCCCCTAGTGCGTGTGCCCCTTGTGTTAAATAGCCTATCTTTATCAACCCTGTCGATTCCCTTGAGAATCTTGAATGTGGTGATCATGTCCCCCCTAACTCTTCTGTCTTCCAACGAAGTGAGGTTCAATTCCCGTAGTCTCTCCTCGTAGCTAATACCTCTCAGCTCGGGTACTAGTCTGGTGGCAAACCTTTGAACCTTTTCCAGTTTAGTCTTATGCTTGACTAGATATGGACTCCATGCTGGAGCCGCATACTCCAGGATTGGTCTGACATATGTGGTATATAATGTTCTGAAAGATTCCTTACACAAGTTTCTAAAGGCCGTTCTTATGTTAGCCAACCTGGCATATGCTGCTGATGTTATCCTCTTGATATGGGCTTCAGGGGACAGGTCTGGCGTGATATCAACCCCCAGGTCTTTCTCTCTCTCTGACTCTTTGAAGTATTTCATCTCCCAAGTGATACCTTGTATCTGGTCTCCTGCTTCCTACTCCTATCTTCATTACATTACATTTGCTTGGGTTAAACTCTAACATCCATTTGTTCAACCATTCCTGCAGCTTGTCCGGGTCTTCTTGAAGCCTCAAGCTGTCCTCCTCTGTCTTAATCCTTCTCATAATTTTGGCGTCGTCAGCAAACATTGAGAGGAATGAGTCTATACCCTCTGGGAGATCATTTACCTATATCAGAAACAGGATAGGTCCAAGCACATAGCCCTGTGGGACTCCACTGGTAACTTCCCGCCATTCTGAGGTTTCACCCCTCACTATAACTCTCTGCTTCCTATTGCTTAGGTACTCCCTTATCCACTTTAGCGCCCTACCAGTTACTCCTGCCTGTTTCTCCAGCTTATGCATCAACCTTTTATGGGGTACTGTGTCAAAGGCTTTCCGACAGTCCAAAAAAAATGCTTTCCGCCCATCCTTCTCTTTCTTGCTTAATCTTTGTGTTACGAACCCGCATCCAGCGTCCGAGCCCGGAGCAGTGACGACCGCGCCATCTGTGGGTCAGCTCCCGAAACCCCCTCCAAACGGACAGTTTCCAGTCCCGTTCAGCACTCAACACCGCCGCCGCTGACCTCTGGTGAGGTGGTGCTCAGACACCAGCGCCATCTATGGAGTGGATAGGTGGGCGTTTGTGTGTGAGCCTGTAAGTGAGGTGTTTTAGTGTCCCTGTTATTGATGACGTGTCTGCTTGCAGAGTCGACCTGGGACCGCTGTGTTGGAAGTTGAGTGAGTCTACCCAAGGCAGCCGTCCCCATACCTTGTGCTTTGCTGTAGCAGCTGTGAAGTCGTCCCCCGGAAGAACACTGTGGTGTTACCCTGCCAGTGAAGAGGCAGTTGAAAGGATCGTCGTTCCCGGGACCGACTGCTGGAGACGTTTATCCACTGGGGTATTGAGGACAGGAGAGTGATTTGTGGCATCACACGAGGCTCCTGTCTTGGGCGTTACCCTTATATCGTTCGTGGAGTGGCCTGCCCAGCCTTGCTGATCCGGAACCTGCCAGCAGACCTGCTGGACGTGTGGTTGACGGCCTCCACGGCGGTGCCCCCAGTGGACCTGTGTTTTGACTGGCCTGTGTTTGGGGTAGACTCAGCTTGGTCGAAGGATTCGTCGAGGGACCACGAAAGCACCGAGGACTCAGCACCGAGATTCGGCATCAAGAGTCTTCAGCAGAAGACGTTTGTGCATTTCCCCCTGTACAGTGTTAATACCCCTCCCCCTGTGCACTCTTTTATATATTATTTATAGGTGATGGTAATTATAATCTTAAGTTCTTAACTTTCTTTCCCTTCCCCCTTTACGTTTCTTGCGTCACGGATCACATCCCTTGAAAGCCACTACTGGCTTGGGGTCGGATACAACTTCCTCTAACAACATCAGAGTAAGAACCCCGTTGCGTCCCGAGAGGGCCGTAACATAATTGGCATCCCCAGCGGGATCCGTCCCCTTGTTAAGTATGTTTGACAGGGGTGGTGAAGTGGCGTAATCCCTGTATATAATTCCCCCTGTGTGTGACGATTGTGACGTTATACGTCCTGTGCGGTGCTCAGAGTGACTAAGTGCGATATTGTGCAGTGCGGTGCTCGCTTTGATTAAGCAATTAAGTGCAATATTGAGTAGTGCGGTGCTCAGTGATTCAGTGCAATATTGTAGAGGGAAGGGTTCGCTGTGATTAAGTGTGATATTGCGTAGTGTGGTGCCCGAAGTAATTACGTGCAATATTGGCAAGTGCAGTGTTTGGTGCGATAAAGTGCAATATTGACGTAGAACAGTGCTCGGTGCGTTAAGTGCTAACGTGAAAGTGGTGTGTTAAGTGCTAGTTGAGTGTTCCATCTGTGACAATGGCAGAAAAAGCTACCATCGATGATCTGGACGATGTTCAGGCTTTTCTGAACAGAGAGGACTGTCTTGCCAGATTAAAATATCTGAGCAAACCAGAGCTTGTACTAGTGAGCGCCTACCTGGAGATCAAGATCCGTGCCAGTGATTCCCGTGTGGAGATCTTGTCCAAGGTTCACCGGCACCTGAAGGCAGAAGAGAAACGGGAAGGCGAGACTCCTAGTACAAAGGAAGGTGAGGAAATAGCTTCCATGGAAAAGGAAGATAAAGGCAGTGACATTGACAGTGATGCAGGTGAACTGAATATAAGCTTGCTAACTGTCAAAATGCGTGCCTTGGAAATTAATCGAGAAATAGAGTGGAAGAAATTAGAAATGGAAAGAGAAAGACAAGATAAAGAATTGGCGATGAGGCGTTTAGAATTAGAACGAGAAAGAGAGAGAGAAGAACGAGAAAGAGAAGAACGAGAAAGAGAAGAGAAACGAGAGAGAGAAGAACGAGAAAGAGAAGAGAAACGAGAGAGAGAAGAACGAGAAAGAGAAGAGAAACGAGAGAGAGAAGAACGAGAAAGAGAGAGAAGAACGAGAAAGAGAAAGAGAAGAACGAGACAGGCAAGAACGACGAGACAGAGAGGAAAGAGAGAGACAACATGAACTAGAAGTATTGCGATTAGGCGGTGGTCGGAGGCCAACAACGGACACCAGCGGTTTCGATCCGGTAAGAAACATCAAAATGGTACCCAAATTCAATGAGAGGGAAGTTTCGAAGTTTTTGCAGCCTTCGAGAAAGTCGCTGCCTCTTTGGAGTGGCCAAGGGAGAATTGGGCCATCATGATACAGTCAGTCTTGACTGGGAAGGCCCAAATCGTTTACTCCACGTTATCCCTTGACGACTCCGGCGATTATGACAAGGTGAAGAAGGTGGTGCTCATGGCGTACCAATTGGTACCTGAGGCATACAGGCAGAAGTTCCGAAACCTGAAGAAGACCTCAGAGCACACTTTCACCGAATTCGCCACCATCAAGGAGCGACTTTTCCAGGAATGGTGTGCCTCTCGGAAGGTGGAAACCAAAGAAGACCTCGAGCAGCTTATACTGCTAGAGGACTTCAAGGATTGTTTGTCTGGAGACCTGAAGACGTACTTAGAGGAACAGCAGGTAGAGACCTGGAGTGCGGCAGCCACCATGGCTGAAGAGCATATCCTGACGCATAGGCCTTCTGCTAAGTACGTCCCAAGGCACTACCAACGCCGGTTTGATAAACCTCAGGACGAAGAAGAGACTCCCGTCCCACGAAGCGCTAAGAGGACGCCCCCAAGTAGCCCTCGAAGAACTAGTCCTAGCAGTCCGAAACACCGTAGTCCAAGGAGGAATGTGGTGTGCTGGACTTGTGGGCAGAAAGGGCATGTAGCTGCTATGTGCCGAGGCAGAAGAGGTGGCGGCGCACGAAGGGAGGTGATGTTGATGAGCTGTGTAACATCATAAGCAGGAAACCAGTCTACGATTACGCAGGAAGAACCCAGATTGTTTTCCCCTCACACTTCAGGCGAATATGTATCGAGTGATCATACTGGTAGATCAGTTGTAGTGCTCAGAGATAGTGGAGCAGCCCAGTCCCTGATCGTGAAGAGCTCGTTACCCGAGGGAGTAAGTGTGGACGGGAGACAACAGGTTGTTCTGGTTGGGTTTCCTAGGACGCAGTATATCGCCCCCTTAGTGCCAGTACATCTCGATTCGCCTTATTTCAGCGGCACGTGCGAGTTGGCCGTAGTCGATACCCTCCCTGTGGCTGGGATCGACGTGATACTAGCCAACGACTTGGTGACAGATTAGAGCATCAATCTTCCCAAGGTCGCGGACGAGTTAGCCGAAACAGCAAGGTCGGAGGTAACGGCAGGCAATGGTAATATCCAGGTAAAGGCAGACCCGAAATCAAACAGGTTTAATTTGTCCTCTCCCCTACAGGTCGACAGTATTCTAGCAGAGTCTCCTGATTCTTCTCTCGACAAGAAACATGAGGTTACGATGGCAGAAGTACCTGAGCTAGAAGAGAGGCCTTGTGTGCAGGCACCCACGGATACCAACGAGTCTGGAGTGAAGGCGGATGTGTACTTGCGGTATGGCAAGGTACAACGTTCATTGAACCGGCCAGAGATTCCCCAGACGTCAGAGGTATGTGAGGTGTGTTCGAAAGGTCTAGTGCCCTCTTTGGTCCAAACCTGGCTAATGGATGTAGCCGGCTATGGACATTTCAAGCTCAGGAAGCTTATCCCTCAGATAACCAAATGTTTCCTACCGGTATTTTGTTTTGTTCTCGTATGTGTTCTCTGTGTTCTCAGTAAGGATCAGTGGCCGACCCGAAGGATGATGGCTCCCGTGAACATCGTGAAGAGTTCCCAGGGATTGGAGATTTGCACTGCAAGTGTTGCAGGCAAAGAAGGAACCTGGAAGGTGATGGTTGATACAGGAGGTACGACAAATGATATTATGAGTGACTGTTTCCGGCAGGTTGACACCCCCCCGCGTGATTGCTGAGCCTCAATGCAGCGTTATGTGGAACGTTGGTCGACCTGACGGTGGCAGAGCGAATGCCATCTGCGACGTACGAACAGCCCCGTTGGGACTAGGTGTGGACCTAGTACAGTATGCTGTAAGTATTGACTTACCCACTGTCGCTATCACTCTGAATTATCAGACCCCTGTATTCCAGGTTCCTGTCTCCCTGAAGGACCATCGGAACGGCACCAGAAATGCCGTCTGTGACCAGCCATCATCGGTGCCACAACACAGGGAAGTGTCGAGTCGCCCCAGATCGTGTCTACACCGATCCTTACTCGAGAGGTGTGAGATTATGCTCCGGATTAACATCTCGGTGGAGATGTGGAAGATTACGCCAGACAGATCATCGTCTTCTATCTGCAAGTTCCCGTTGTGCCGGAATTGTCCAGTAGGGCAGTTCTATGGACAAGGCAGCCTCGCCGCTCCAGTTTATATAGCATGTGAGTCCATTTGGAGTTGTGTCGCCGTACTAATTTGGTTTGTGTTTCTTTTTATAGAACCCCAAACCAAATTCTTTTTGGTGGGGAGGTGTTACGAACCCGGATCCAGCGTCCGAGCCCGGAGCAGTGACGACCGCGCCATCTGTGGGTCAGCTCCCGAAACCCCCTCCAAACGGACGACGACACCTGGTGAGGACGACGTGTACTAGCTACATGGGCCAGTTTCCAGTCCCGTTCAGCACTCAACACCGCCGCCGCTGACCTCTGGTGAGGTGGTGCTCAGACACCAGCGCCATCTATGGAGTGGATAGGTGGGCGTTTGTGTCTGAGCCTGTAAGTGAGGTGTTTTAGTGTCCCTGTTATTGATGACGTGTCTGCTTGCAGAGTTGACCTGGGACCGCTGTGTTGGAAGTTGAGTGAGTCTACCCAAGGCAGTCGTCCCCATACCTTGTGCTTTGCTGTAGCAGCTGTGAAGTCATCCCCCGGAAGAACACTGTGGTGTTACCCTGCCAGTGAAGAGGCAGTTGAAAGGATCGTCGTTCCCGGGACCGACTGCTGGAGACGTTTATCCACTGGGGTATTGAGGACAGGAGAGTGATTTGTGGCATCACGCGAGGCTCCTGTCTAGGGCGTTACCCTTATATCGTTCGTGGAGTGGCCTGACCAGCCTTGCTGATCCGGAACCTGCCAGCAGACCTGCTGGACGTGTGGTTATCTTGAGGTTATCTTGAGATGATTTCGGGGCTTTAGTGTCCCCGCGGCCCGGTCCTAGACCAGGCCTCCACCCCCAGGAAGCAGCCCGTGACAGCTGACTAACTCCCAGGTACCTTTTTACTGCTAGGTAACAGGGGCATTCAGGGTGAAAGAAACTTTGTCCATTTGTTTCTGCCTCGTGCGGGAATCGAACCCGCGCCACAGAATTACGAGTCCTGCGCGCTATCCACCAGGCTATGAGGCCCCCAGTTGACGGCCTCCACGGCGGTGCCCTCAGTGGACCTGTGTTTTGGCTGGCCTGTGTTTTGGCTGGCCTGTGTTTGGGGTAGACTCAGCTTGGTCGAAGGATTCGTCGAGGGACCACGAAAGCACCGAGGACTCAGCACCGAGAGTCGGCATCAAGAGTCTTCAGCAGAAGACGTTTGTGCATTTTCCCCTGTACAGTGTTAATACCCCTCCCCCTGTGCACTCTTTTATATATTATTTATAGGTGATGGTAATTATAATCTTAAGTTCTTAACTTTCTTTCCCTTCCCCCTTTACGTTTCTTGCGTCACGGATCACATCCCTTGAAAGCCACTACTGGCTTGGGGTCGGATACAACTTCCTCTAACAACATCAGAGTAAGAACCCCGTTGCGTCCCGAGAGGACCGTAACACTTTGTCACCTGATCGTAGAATTCTATCAAGCCTGTAAGGCAAGATTTACCTTCCCTGAACCCATGTTGATGGGTTGTCACGAAGTCTCTTCTCTCCAGATGTGTTACTAGGTTTTTTCTCACAATCTTCTCCATCACCTTACATATAATACAAGTTGAGGACACTGACCTGTAGTTCAGTGCCTCTTGTCTGTCACCCTTTTTAAATATTGGTACTACATTAGCAGTCTTCCATACTTCTGGTAGGTCTCCCGTTTCCAGTGACCTACTATACACTATGGAGAGTTGTCAAGCTAAGTGCTCCTGCACCCTCTTTCAATACCCATGGTGAGATTCCATCCGGCCAAACAGCTTTTCTCACATCCAGCTCCAATAGGTGCTTCTTGACCTCATCTCTTGTAATTTCGAACCTTTCCAAGGTCACCTGGTTTGCTGCCACCTCTCCTAGCACCGTGACTTCTCCCTATTCTATTGTAAAGACCTCCTGGAACCTTTTGTTGAGTTCTTCACACACCTCTTTGTCATTCTCTGTGTACCTGTCCTCGCCCACCCTAAGTTTCATCACCTGTTCCTTCACTGTTGTCTTCCTCCTGATGTGACTGTGTAGTAGCTTTGGTTCGGTCTTGGCTTTATTAGCTATATCATTTTCATACATTTTCTCAGCTGCTCTTCTCACACTAACATACTCGTTCCTGGTTCTCTGGTATCTCTCTCTCTACTTTCTGGTGTTCTGTTATTACGGAAGTTCCTCCATGCCCTTTTGTTCAGCTCCTTTGCTTTCATACATTCCCTATTAAACCACGGATTCTTCCTTTGCTTCTCTGTTTTTTCCTGTTGGGCTGGGACAAACCTGCTTACAGCCTCCTGACATTTTTGGGTGACATAGTCCATCATGTCTTGTACAGACTTGGTTCCGAGTTCTGTGTCCCAATGTATATCCCATAGGAATTTATTCATCTCCTCATAGTTTCCCTTTCGGTACGCCAGCCCTTTGTTTCCCAGTTCTTTTTTGGGGGTGATAATTCCTAGCTCAACCAGGTTCTCAAAGCTCAATACACTATGATCACTCATTCCCGAAGGGGCTTCCAACTTAACTTCCCTTATATCCGACTCATTTAGGGTAAATATCAGATCAAGCAAGGCTGGTTCATCCCCTCTTCTCGTTCTTGTCGGTCCCTTGACGTGTTGACTTAGAAAGTTTCTTGTTGCCACATCCAGCAGCTTAGCTCTCCATGTGTCTGGGCCTCCGTGTGGGTCTCTGTTCCCCCAATCTATCTTTCCATGGTTGAAGTCTCCCAAGATTAGTAGCCTCGATCCGTTCCTGCTAGCCACAGAAGCTGCTCTCTCTATTATATTGATGGTGGCCAAGTTGTTTCTATCATATTCCTGTCTGGGTCTTCTGACATTTGGTGGGGGGTTATATATGACTACTACTATAATTGTCTGTCCTCCAGTTGCTATGGTGCCTGATATGTAGTCACTGAAACCTTCACAGTTCTGAATTACCATCTCTTCGAAACTCCAACCTTCTCTTAGTAGCAAAGCTACACCACCTCCTCCTCTCCCTTCCCTCTCTTTCCTCACTACATAGTAGCCCTGTGGAAACACTGTGTTTGTTATGGTGTTTGTTAGCTTTGTTTCTGTGAGTGCTATTATGTCTGGGTTTTCTTCTAGTGCCCATTCTCCGAGTTCACTTGTTTTATTAGTAATTCCATCTATGTTAGTGTACATTGTCTTGAAGCTCACTTTCTTCAGTTCTTTTTCTTGCCCCTTTCTTAGCGAGCATTCTGCTGGTGTGGGAAGCTTTTCAGTGGGTAAGATGATCTGTGAGGTGGTTTGCAGGGTTTCAGTGGAGTTTGGGGTGAGGGGTGGGGGTTTTATGGAAGGGGGGACAGGTAGGGTGTGGGTTAAGGAGATAGGGGGGACATAGAGGATACGGGGTGAGGGGGGAGGAGGGATAGGGAGGGCATGGGATGAAGGAGGAGGGGGGACATGATGGGAATGGGGAAGGGATGACAGGGTAAGAATGGGGTGGGGAGGAGGGAGGGTTGGGTGGGAGCAGGTAGGGTGAGGGGAAGAGAGGGTTTCTATGCAGAGGGGGATGGTGGGGTTACCCTCCCCTCTGGTGTTGCTGGGATGCTGGTTTTGGGTTCGCCTCTTGTCTCTAGGACTGTTGTGTTGGGGGCTGTGATTTCCTGGTTTGCTTCTCCCTCCCTGCGCTTCCTCCTTGCCTCTGCTGCCCTGGCTCTCTCCTCCTTCGTCCTGTCCCTCTGCAGGAATACTCTTCCTTTCGAGAATATCCTCCTTCGTGGTTTCGTTTGTAAACACCACCTTTACAAGTCGGTTTCTGTCCTTGTTGTACCAGCCCAACCTGAAAACCTTCTCAATTTTTTTGTTCAGTCCCTTCCATCTGTAACCCTTTCAGTAGCCCATGTACTGTCTCTCTATCCTTGCTATTCCATTCCTGCCTGTTGCATCCTTCCTGTTCTTTTATGCCTACAACTACCACTGATCTTTTTCTCTCCAGCAGCTGAGTGGTGCATCTTGCTGCTTCCTGTGAGGTGGCTGCTTGCATCGCTACCTCCCTCACTGTGTCCATTGCTTCTGAGCTCTTTTTCAGTATGTCTGCAAATGTTTCAGGTACAGAGGCATTTCCTTCCAATGTAACATTCCCACCTTCCCTTTGGATGATAATCTGATGCTCGGTCTTTTTATTTTTTTCTGTGAGGGATTTGATCTCCTCTCTTGCTGATGTCAGCTCACTTTGCAGGTTGTTAATTGTAATCCTTATTTCCTGCATCTCCTTCCTGAATCCCTCCAGAACTTGGGTTAACATGTCCCTCGTTTGATCAATTTGGCTGTTCCCTGTGTCTCTGTTGCGTCCACCTGCCATGTTGCCCTTGTCAAGAGAGAGAGCAAGAATAGTCCTAGTGTGAGTGGGTGTGGTGGGGGGGGGAGTGTTTTGGGAGAGTGGGAGTGGTGGTGGGGGGGGGGGGGGAGTGTGTTGGGAGAGTGAGATGGTGGGTTAAGAGATGGGTGAGGTGTAGTCTTCAGATTACGGCGGGTGGGGGAGGATTAGCGGCTTATCTGGGTTCCCAGTGAGCTCACAGTTGCTGTCCCTGTTACCTGTCTACCACGATTGTATTATTACGATTGTATTATTGAATGGAATGCAATAGTGTCTATGATATGATATTATATAAACCTTGTACACTGTTGGAGACTTATGAGAGACACTTACCAGCCAGCCCCCCACAAGCACTCTAGGTGAATACACGGGATGTCGTCGGTAATCCTGTGAGGTCTTCAGGTCTCCACTTGTGTCCCGGCTGATGCGACTGATGCTTCCTCAAGAAGTCGATATTCACTGGCTATCTTCTCTAAATTCACTAAGATAATTCACCACGAGATGTGATAAATGTGTTGCATAACAATGCCCCTGTTCAATTTACACTGTCGCGATTTTCACTGCACAGTACACCCGCTCCCTTGAACCCTATTGTTCCGTCGGTTAACGCGACCGCTGACCCTACACGTCTGCTCACGATCAAAGATGACCCAAGACTGTGTGTGTGTGTGTGTGTGTGTGTGTGTGTTTGTACTCACCTAGTTGTGCTTGCTGGGGGTTGAGCTCTGGCTCTTTGGTACCGTCAATCAACAGGTGTACAGGTTCCTGAGCCTATTGGGCTCTATCATATCTACACTTGAAACTGTGTATGGAGTCAGCCACCACCACATCACTTCCTAATGCATTCCATTTGTCAACCACTCTGACACTAAAAAAGTTCTTTCTAATATCTCTGTGGCTCATTCGGGCATTCAGTTTCCACCTGTGTCCCCTAGTGCGTGTGCCCCTTGTTTTTAAATAGCCTGCCATTATCAACCCTGTGGATTCCCTTGAGAATCTTGAATGTGGTGATCATGTCCTAATTCTTCTGTCTTCCAACAAAGTGAGGTTTAATTCCCGTAGTCTCTCCTCGTAGCTCATACCTCTCAGCTTGGGTAGTAGTCTGGTGGCAAACCTTTGAACCTTTTCCAGTTTAGTCTTATGCTTGACTAGATATGGACTCCATGCTGGAGCCGCATACTCCAGGATTGGTGTGACATATGTGGTATATACTCATCTGAAAGATTCCGTACACTAATTTCTAAAGGCCGTTCTTATGTTAGACAACCTGGCATATGCTGCTGATGTTATCCTCTTGATATGAGCTTCAGGGGACAGGTCTGGCGTGATATCAACACGCAGGTTTTTTCTCTCTCTCTGAATCTTGAAGTAATTCATCTCCCAAATGATACCTTGTATCTGGTCTCCTGCTTCCTACCCCTATCTTCATTACATTACATTTGCTTGGGTTAAACTCTAACAACCATTTGTTCGACCATTCCTGCTGCTGGTCCAGGTCTTCTTGAAGCCTCAAGTTGTCCTCCTCTGTCTTGATCCTTCTCACCTTCTCATAATTTTGGCGTCGTCAGCAAACATTGAGAGGAATGAGTCTAAACCTTTTGGGAGATCATTTACGTATATCAGAAACAAGATAAGTCCGAGTACAGAACCCTGTGGGACTCCACTGGTGACTTCACGCCATTCTGAGGTCTCACCCCTCACTGTAACTCTCTGCTTCCTATTGCTTAGGTACTCCATTATCCACTGGAGCGCCCTACCAGTTACTCCTGCCTGTTTCTCCAGCTTATACATCAATCTTATATGGGGTACTGTGTCAAAAGCTTTCCGACAGTCCAAAAAAAATGCAGTCCGCCCATCCTTCTCTTTCTTGCTTAATCTTTGTCACCTGATTGTAGAATTCTATCAAGCCTGTAAGGCAAGATTTACCTTCCCTGAACCCATGTTGCTGGGTTGTCACGAAGGTTCTTCTCTCCTGATGTATTACTAGTTTTTTTCTCACAATCTTCTCCATCACTTTGCATGGAATACAAGTTAAAAACACTGGCCTGTAGTTCAGTGCCTCTTGTCTGTCATCCTTTTTGTATATTGGTACTACATTAGCAGTCTTCCATATTTCTGGTAGGTCTCCCGTTTCCAGTGACCTACTATACACTATGGAGACTGGCAAGCAAAGTGCTCCTGCACACTCTTTCAATACCCATGGTGAGATTCCGTCCGGCCCAACAGTTTTTCTCACATCCAGCTCCAATAGGTGCTTCTTGACCTCATCTCTTGTAATTTCGAACCTATCTAAGGTCACCTGGTTTGCTGCCACCTCTTCTAGCGCCGTGACATCTCCCTGTTCTATTGTAAAGACCTCCTGGAACCTTTTGTTGAGTTCTTGACACACCTCATTGTCATTCTTTGTGTACCTGTCCTCTCCCACCCTAAGTTTCATCACCTGTTCCTTCACTGTTGTCTTCCTCCTGATGTGACTGTGTAGTAACTTTGGTTCGGTTTTGACTTTATTAGCTATATCAATTTCATACCTTTTCTCAGCTGCTCTTCTCACACTAACATGCTCGTTCCTGGTTCTCTGGTATCTCTCTCTACTTTCTGGTGTTCTGTTATTATGGAAGCTCCTCCATGCCCTTTTGTTCAGCTCCTTTGCTTTCATACATTCCCTACTATTATGATGTCACCCTACAGGAGAAACGAGTCTCCCTCATTGAAAGTTATTCATCAAGCCTGACCTGATTAGAAGATCTAGCAAATATTGAGGTGATAACACATATGTAAAATAGTTGCTTTGATATAAATAACAATTTAAGATTATGGGCAGTGAAGAAGAAAACACATAAATGACTGGCTAGGAGATGTGGACATTTTTCTGGAGGCGTGAGGCTCGCTTCTGGAGGGCTTTGACCTCACTTGAGTGCCAGACATCGCAGGGGAAAGCCGCGCTCCGTTTGAGCTCCCGTCAGAGAGGAACCCCTAGTGATATATCTCGAAGAGAAGAGAAGTGTGCAGACGTCCCAGCTGTGGAATCGAGCTGGGAACGTTGTGGTCTCAAGTCCTGGTCGACGAGGAGAATATTAAACCGCCCAAAGACATTATCGTGGGCCGTAGCAGCGCCCTGACCAAGCTTCGTCAGAGGGAGGAGCGCCCTCGACTAGACAATCTGTGGTAAGCACGATATAAGCCAGTTCATAGTGATTGCTTGTAGTTGGTCATGTGCCCAGCAACAGTAGCAATGTTTATTGAAAAGTTAGGCATGTTTTGGTAAGGCAGAAAGCCTAAAATAAGACAGTGGAGAGGGAGGAACACGGAGCGACGTCCGTCCCTCTGAGCGGTGGCAGGTGACTGAAAGCTCCCGACGGCGGAGGCCCCTCCCGGAGTGAGTGAGGCGGAGTGAGTGAGGCCCACCAGGCGATGTGGAGCATGGACCCGCCCAATGGGGGAGTCCACTCTCACTGTATGTAGAGGACGGATAGAGGTTTAAGGCAAACATATTGTGTGATAATTTTTGTTTATGTGTTAATGTTTATGTTATGTGAAACATTTTTATTGGAGTGTCGATGGGTTGCAGGTTTGTCTTTGGGGAAGAAGTTGCTGAGAACTTCAAAGCCAGCACAGAGGGAGTAGTTGATGAGACTCCAAGGTAGTGGAGCAGAGGACCTCGAGCTGTGAGAAGCAGTGAAGAGGAGTGTCACGTGCTTCTGTAGAGGTGGTGAAGCACCATAGTTGCTCGAGGGAACTTCATGGTGTAGCAGCCAAGAGAGCTGTGGAGGACCCTAGCAGAAGGGTGAAGCACCGTAGTTGCTCAAGGAAACTTCATGATAGCAGCCTGGAGGAGCTGCAGAGGATCCTGGTAGTGAAGCCCAGAAGAACCTAAAGATATCAGGGTAGTGAACTTCCAGAGGTGGAAGGGAAGTTCTGGTGGATTACTTTTAGGGAGTTGATAGTGTTTGGTTGTCATTAGCGTGCAAGACGCAGTGAGAGGTGAGTGATTGTTGGCATTCTTATGTCAAGGAGTGTTTTATACTGAAGTTTAGAGTTACAGTCGTAGGCTGGATTACCTACAGATGTATGTGTTCTAGGACTGATAGAGTGATCGATTGATCATTGTTGTGTATCAAGGAACATTTATACTGATATATGTTATTGCATTCACATGCTGATTTTCTTTGCACACATTTATAGATACTTATATATATTCTCTTGCTGACGGTGCAACAGTGTATGTAGACTTGATCAACTTGAGAAGGTTGATAGCATCAGGTGGTAAACCAGGAGATAGGATACCACTTGATAGGCTGATGATAGAGTTCTGATGGTGTTGGAGTGCAACCTGATTGTAATAGTATAGAGTATAGGATTCATTATTATTATATGTGTGTATGTATTGTGTATGTGCTTTGTCCAGTAAATGTATTCCAATTTGCTGGTGTTTGCCCTTGTCCTAGTGAGGCTTCCCATGAAATAGTACAGAAGAAGAGAGAGAGAGAGAAATAACCAAGAACAACTGCTGTGGACATGGTAGAAGGTAATACTAATAAGTCAAAAGGTATTTGAGGAGATCATATCACCTAAGGAGAGAGTGGGGAGTCACAGCGGCTCGAATGGGTGTGTGCACGTGACAACGAGGCTAAGTGTTGGAGCCGTATCCCTGAAATGTGTGACGTTGAGCCCCTCTCCAAGAGCCAGAAACGCCAAGGGTGATCTCCTAGTGAGGTATAAGCACTCTACCGAGTTGTGGGTTGGGTTGTCCGTAAAGGAGAAACACGACGACAACAACACCACCAACCCACAAGCCTATAATACTATTAAACCACAGATTCTTCTTTTGCTTCTCTGTTTATTCATGTCAGGCTTTGACAAACCTGCTTGCAGCCTCCTGACACTTTTGGGTGACATAGTCCATCATGACTTGTACGGACTTGGTTCTGAGTTCTGTGTCTCAATGTATATCCCTGAGAAATTTATTCATCTCCTCATAGTTTCCCTTTCGGTACGCCAGCCTTTTGTTTCCCAGTTCTTTTTTAGGGGTGATAATTCCTACCTCAACCAGGTACTCAAAGCTCAATACACTATGATCACTCATTCCCAAGGGGGCTTCTAACTTAACTTCCCTTATACCCGACTCATTTAGGGTAAATATCAGATCGAGCAAGGCTGGTTCATCCCCTCATCTCGTTCTTGTCGGTCCCTTGACGTGTTGACTTAGAAAGTTTCTTGTTGCCACATCCAGCAGCTTTGCTCTCCATGTGTCTGGTCCTCCATGTGGGTCTCTGTTCCCCCAATCTATCTTCCAATGGTTGAAGTCTCCCATGATTAGTAGTCTGGATCCGTTCCTGCTAGCCACGAAAGCTGCTCTCTCTATTATATTGATGGTGGCCAAGTTGTTTCTATCGTATTCCTGTCTGGGTCTTCTGTCGTTCGGTGGGGGGGGTTATATATGACTACTACTATAATTTTCTGTCCTCCAGTTGCTATGGTGCCTGATATGTAGTCACAGAAACCTTCACAATTCTGAATTACCATCTCATCAAAATTCCAACCTTCTCTTATTAGCAAAGCCACTCCACCTCCTCCTCCTCTCCCTTCTCTCTCTTTCCTCACTACATAGTAGCCCTGTGGAAACACTGCATTTGTTATGGTTTTCGTTAGCTTTGTTTCTGTGAGTGCTATTATGTCTGGGTTTCCTTCTAGTGTCCATTCGCCAAGTTCACTTGTTTTATTTGTAATCCCTTCTATGTTAGTGTACATTGCCTTGAAGCTCACTTTCTTCTGGTCATTTTCTTGTCCCCTTCTTGGCGAGCATTCTGATTGTGTGAAAAGCTGTTCCGTGGGTAAGAAGATCTGCGAGGTGGTTTGCAGGTTCTCAGAGGATTTTGGGGTGGGGGGTGGTGGTATAAGGGAAGGGGGGACAGGTAGGGTGTGGGTTAAGGATATAGGGGGGACATGGAGGATATGGGGTGAGGGGGAGGAGGGATAGGGAGGGTATGGGATGAAGGGGGAGGGGGGACAGGGGGGGAAAGGTGGGAGGGGGGGCATGGTGGGAATGGGAGAGGGGTGACAGGGTCAGAATGGGGTTGGGGGGGAGGGAGGGTTGGTTGGGGACAGGTATGGTGAGGGAAAGAGAGGGTTTCTATGCAGAGAGGGGGTGGTGGTGTTTCCCTCCCCTCTGGTGTTGCTGGGATGCTGGTCTTGGGTTCCCCTCTTGTCTCTGGGAGTGTTGTGTTGGGTGCTGCGATTTCCTGGTTTAATCCTCTCTCCCTGCGCTTCCTCCTTGCCTCTGCTGCCCTGGCTCTCTCCTCCTTTGTCCTGTCCCTCTGCACGAATACTTGTTTGTATCCCTCCAAACTTCTCTTCCCTTCAAACTCTCTCAATTCTCTCCCAAGTGAGAGAGAAGCCATGAGGCCAAACACATGATCTCTGGCTGTAGGCTGGTAGGGACTACCAGCTGGTCGACGTTAGCCCAATTGTCTTCTTCCTTTAACTTTCTGGGTCTGAATCTGCGATATAAGATATGATTATCTAAGAAAAGCCCAGGGATAGAATCTGATTGAGTCTGGGCCTGAAAGAATACAGGTGTTAGGGATAGATCTTTTCTCTGCAACTTACGGAACTCCACCAAGTTGAGATTCGGTGGGAGGCCCTAAGAATCTTGAGGGAAAGCTGGAGCTTCTGGCTGCGGTCGAGTGGCTTTGGCACGAGTCGTCAACATGACTGGCTGGGAATTGTCCTCTGAATCGTTGATCGATTCAACCTCCTTTGCAACGTATTTTATAACAGGGTTTTCCATGGAAGAGTCAAATACCTGTGGTTTGACACTGATGATGATGGTCGTGGGATGTTGATCTTCTGCCAAGTCGTGGCCCAGAGTAGTTGAATTCCTATCATGGGGAAAGTATTCTCCCTGATGGTGACTTGGACTTCACCACGAATGAACGAGCAATCCAGGTGGACTCTAGCAAGAGGGTATAGAATGGTTGCAGTGAGGTGAGTGATGAGGCCGGTTTCTCCGGTGTAGGGGACGTTGGGTACAGCTGTTTTGAGGAGTATCGATTGTACAGCAGCTGTGTTCCTCAAGATGTTCACTTGTATCCTTCCCTCCGAATCTCCACCGCTGGCAAAGACAGTTCCGCGGTTAGGTGTCTGTGGAAGAGAGAAAAATCAGAAAGGGCACATGAATATTCATAACTGGTTTATGAGGTTGAGGAGGAGGTGGTTGGGCTTGTGGGCCTCACTGCTGGACTTACAGTGAGGATTGGTACACATTTTTATGGAATGCCCATACACGTTGCAGTATCCGCAGTATAAGGAGTAGTCCACATCAGCAGAACTCACTATAGCAGGACTGGACCAAGATGACGTACTGGGAGATGTGTCTGATTCCGATCGGTGAATTAGTCTATAGGTGTCATCAAGCTGTGCACACTTAGTAAGGTCGGTCTCTCCTTTGTCTGAAAGGTAGCGACGTATAGGAGTAGGAACACGACGAAGGATTTCTTCCATCAAGATGAGGTTGAGGAGATCTGCAAAGGTGTTGATTTGGGCTGATTCCAGCCACTTCATGAGATATCTTTTTTTATTTTAAGCGAATTCTAAATACGTAGTAGCACTAGACTTGATGTTGTTCCTAAATCTACGTATATAACTCTCTTCTGATAGAAGGTAGGCATCAAGCACTACCTGTTTCAACACAAGATAGTCAGTCTCTGTAGCTAGAGAGCTGAGGATCAAGGTAGCTCTACCTGTCAAATGAGATTTGAGAAGTACGGACCACTGATCCTGAGGTCAGCTGAGTTGATTAGCTAGAGCCTCAAATGAGGTAAATAATGCATCCACCTCAGTTTCTACAAAAGGCGGCATTAACTTAATGGCGTGAGAAACATTGAAATGTACCGGGAGTTTAGCTTCTGTTTCCTGGCGATGAGTGACGTGGGAGGTTTCAAAGACAAGCTCTTGACGTCGGAGCTCTAGTCTCTCTTGGTCACGTTCACGTTCCAATGCAACTCGTTGTTCAGCGATTTGGTGTTTAAGTTCAAGTTGTTCTTTTTGGAGGGCTGCTTCTGCTTCCCGTTCTCCTACCTGAAGAGCTTCCTTCTGTCGTTCACGTTCTATGTTGGCTAACTATATCTTTAACTTTATGGCTGTCAGGGCGGCCTTATCTGCAATTAAATATTGTTCGTGCGCCGTCGATGTGAATCGGTCGTTGTCTACCAGGAAATCTAGAATCATATTATGGAGGTCAGTTTTAGTGGTTCCATGAGGAGGAAAAAGGTGTTATTCAATAGTGAGAGTCAGCAGTTCCGCCTTAGTAGCACGGATCAGGGTTCCTACTTCATCTTCTGGGTTATGACGGAATGCTGCGAGTTTAAATTTTGTGAATGAATTAAAGACAAGCAAAATATAGAGAATTTGGCAAGACTGTCAACGTGGCAAGACTGTCAACGTGGCAAGACTGTCAACTTTAACTATCCTGTGTGGAATTACAATTATAATAAAGTAAGATAAGATTATAAGAATTAAATGGAGTAATTAAATCATGAACAGTGAAACAAAATGTTTCGAGGCAGTACAAAGGGATGTAAGAATTTCTATACCCGGTACTTTACAAATGACAATGATAAGGGCAACAGGTGTCCTATTAAGACTTGGTAATACTTAGAGTTACAATTCTTTGTTCTCTGGAAAAGAATGGTAAACTCCCTACCTCGGTAAGTATTATGATCTCTGGCCTTAAGGGAGTTATGCGTAGGGGTGCAGAGTGTCAGTATTGACAAGAACTGCTGTACGGGTCCCAAATGTACAGTGAAGTCCTAGATGCGAAAGGAACTAAAGTTCGGTACGTCTTCCTACATTTGGAATCTAAAGATTTGAGCGTAATAGCCTGGAGACAGACCAAATTACCAGAGTAGCCGAGGGGGTAATCTGTCTGAGTGAGAAACTCTTCTGTAGGGACGAGAATAAGGTGGAAAACACAGGATATAGCAAAGATTATTAGACAACAAACTATTACGAGTATGAATTTGCGCATAAAACACCTATGTAATCTAAAGTCAACCTAACAGTCATAAATTGCTACACCTGAAATGTATAAAGTATTAGGTACACAGATAGATATATTAGACGAGGAGGGGGAGTAGCCATATATGTTAGGGACAATTTGAAATGTAGTCTCAAAGAGGGAATCAAAACTAAGCCACTCACAGAAATTATTTGGATAGAATTAAACGAAAAATCAAATAATATTATAATAGGAGTTATATAAAGGCCACCAAATTTAGACAGACTGGAAGCAAAGCATCTATGAGATGAAATATCTAGAGCATCTAGGTCTAACAGTATTTATGTCATGGGTGACTTTAACTTCAGTGGAATAAACTGGTTGAACAAAACAGGGAATAGTGAAGCAGAAGCTTTTCTAGAATTAATTGACGATTGCTTTCTTACGCAACACATTAAGGAACCAACGCGGGAAAATAATATTTTAGATTTAGTGTTAACTAACAGGGAAACACAAATTAATGACATCGAAATAGGGAATGAGCTAGGGAACAGTAATCACAAAGAAATCAGATTTAGCATAGAATGGAATAGACCTGTAGGGGAAAATCCTGTTAAAGTGCCAGATTTTCGAAAAGCTGATTTTAATAGCCTAAGAAATTTTTGGGGTCAAATAGATTGGAAAGTCTTGGGTATGGGATGTGGGCCGGTCTTGGAGCGAGACATGAACCCAGCGACAGGTGACGTAAAAGGGGATTTCGATGTGGATTTAATATATAACTTATTTAAGAATATTCTAAACAAAGCATAGGAACGTAGTATACCATACAAATTCAATAGATCGAATACTAATGACCCAAAGTGGATAACAAATAATTTAAAGAACCTTATAGGTAAAAAGAGAGCTTGATACAAAAGGATTAAGAATGGGAAATCAGTTTAGAACAGGAATTCATACAACTGGTTAGAAATGTTAAAAAAGAGATTAGGAAAGCAAAAAGAAACTATGAAGTTCGCACAGCAGAGCAAGCAAAGTCAAATCCTAAAGGGTTTTTTTCAGTTATATCGAACTAAGACTAGGGAAAAGATAGGTACATTAAAATCTGAGACTAAATAAAAAAACTATCGGCCAATTAGCCTAACGTCTATTGTGGGAAAGTTACTCGAATCAATAATTGCAAATACAATTCGTCTCCATCTTGAAAAACATAAATTAATAAATGAGTCGCAACATGGTTTTACAAATGGCCGTTCATGTTTAACAAATTTGCTAACTTTTTATTCCAGCATAGTTGAGGCAGTTGAGAGTGATAAGGATTGTGATGTTGTGTACCTTGACTTTAGCAAAGCTTTTGATACAGTGCCACATGAAAGACTAATTAAAAAAATAGAAGCTCATGGTATTGGGGGTGCTATATTAAGTTGATTAGGGCATGGCTATTCCAAAGGAAACAGAGAGTTAGTATAAATGGGGTTAAGTCAGAGTGGGATAATGTTGTTAGTGGAGTACCTCAGGGTTCTGTCCTGGGATCTCTATTGTTTATTATATATATGATTTAGATTCAGGTTTGAGTAGCAACATCTGCAAATTTGCAGATGATACAAAAATCGGTAGGGAAATCAACACGAAAGAAGACTCACTATCACTTCAAGTTGATCAAAATAGGGTTTTAGAATGGTCAAAAGATTGGCAGATGCAGTTTAATGCTGATAAATGTAGAGTTTTGAGGCTGGGTAATGATGATAGAGTTACAAGATTCAAGCTAGATGGTGTTGAGATTGCGAAATCGGATTGCAAAAAAGATCTGGGAGTTATGATTAGAAAAAATTTAAAACAAAAGGATCAGTGCATGAATGTTCGTAATAAGGCGAATAGGAAACTGGGATTTATTAATCGAAGCATTAGTAACAAGACACCTGGTGTGGTTCTTAAGCTATATCTTGCTCTGGTTAGGCCCCATTTAGATTATGCAGTTCAGTTTTGGTCGCCATACTATAGAATGGATATAAATTCACTTGAACGTGTCCAGCGTAGGATGACAAAGTTAATTCCCCAAATTAAAAGTCTTTCATATGAAGAAAGATTAATAAAGCTTAAATTGCATTCACTGGAAAGATGAAGAGTTAGGGGTGACATGATAGAAGTTTACAAGTGGATGAATGGACATAACAAAGGGGATATTAATAGGGTATTAAAAGTATCAACTCAAGACAGAACACGAAACAATGGGTATAAATTGTATAAGTTTCGATTTAGGACAGACTTGTGTAAATACTGGTTCGGTAACAGGGTTGTTGATTTGTGGAACCAATTACCGCGTAACATGGTGGAGGTGGGGTCCCTCGATTGTTTCAAGCGCGGATTGGACATATATATGAGTGGGATTGGGTGGTTATAAATAGGAGCTGCCTCGTATGGGCCAATAGGCCTTCTGCAGTTACCTTTGTTCTTATGTACCAAAAACACTAAAAAAAAAGAGTTCTGAAAACAAACATGTGTTAAAGTCAAGTAACACAACTTTAAATAAAGGATCTAGGAGCATTACCTGACCCAGACTCCTAGAACAGGCCGCCACGTTAATGTGACGAGAATATGGAATAGAACATAAGAACAAAGGTAACTGCAGAAGGCCTATTGGCCCATACGAGGCAGCTCCTATTTATAACCACCTAATCCTACTCATATACATGTCCAACCCTGTTACGGCCCTCTCGGGTCGCAACCGGGTTCTTACTCTGATGTTGTTAGAGGTAGGGTATCCGGCCCCAAGCTAGTAGTGGCTTTCAAGGGATGTGATCCGTAACGCAAGTAAATTAAAGGGGAAGGGAAATAAAGGCAAAAACTTAATATAATATAATTATCACCATCACCATAAATACTATATAAAAGATTACACGGGGGGGGGGGGGGGGTATAAACACTAGAATGTACAACAATGTCTTCCTCTGAAGACTCTAGACCTTCGCGGTGCTCACGATGCTAAGCTCCTGGTCCTCTTGTGGCCTCATGACGAATCCTTCGATTCTCTGAGTCTACCCTGGCCACAGGCCAGCCAAATCACAGTTCCACTGGGGGCACCGTCGTGGAGGCCGTCAACCACAAGTCCAGCAGATAGCTGGCAGGTTCCAAATCAGCGACGCTGGTTAGGCCACTCCACGATCGATACTAAGGTCGCGAACCCTAGTCAGGAGCCTCGTGTGATCCCCACAGACCACTCTCCTTGCCACAGCACCCCAGTGGTTAAGCGTCTCCACCAGTCAGTCCCGGGTACTACAATCCATCAACTGCCACGTCACTGGCAGGGTAACACCACAGTGTTCATCCGGGGGGCGACTCACAGCTGCTGCAGCAAACACTTGGAGACAAATCGGCTGCCTTGGGTAGACTCTCCCACTGTCCGATTCAGCAGTCCCAGGTCGACTCTGTAATTAGACACGTCATCAGTACTAGGGACCCTCTGGGGCACGTCACTTACCGGCTCAGACCCAAACGCCCACCTATCCACTCCATAGATGGCGTTGCTGTCTGAGCGCCACCTCACCAGAGGTCAGCAACGGCTGTGTTATGAGCTGATCAGGGCGGGAAACTAGCCCTTGTGGCGGGTATTTCCTGTCCTCACTCGATGGCGCCTTCCATTTGGAGGGGGTTTCGGGAGCTGACCCACAGATGGCGTGGTCGTCACTGCTCCGTGCTCGGACGTTGGGCTCGGGTCCGTAACACCTCCCCACCAAAAGGAATTTGGTTTGGGGTTCTATAAAGAGAAACACAAACCAAATTAGTATGGGGACACAACTAAAATGGACTCACGTACACTAAGAACTGGAATGGCGAGGCTGTCTTGTCCACAGAACTGTCCTAAGGAGAAACCCTGGCACAAAGGGAACTTAAAAATAGAAGGCAATGACCTGCCTGACATAATTTTCCACACCTCCACTGCAATGTCAAGCAGGGGCATAATCACACATCTCTCGGGTAAGGATTGATGTAGACACGATCTGGGGTGAATCGACACTTCCCTGTGTCGTGACACCGATGATGGCTGGTTACAAACGGCATTTCTGGTACCGTTCCAGCAGTCCTTCAGGGAGACGGGAACCTGGAATACAGGGGTCTGATCATATAGAGTGACAGCGACAGTGGCAAGTCAGTACTTACTACACACTCGCCTACTAGGCCGTTATAAATATATTAAATAAGTTATAAATATATAACTTATTTAAGAATATTCTAAACAAAGCACAGGAACGTAGTATACCATACAAATTGAATAGATCGAATACTAATGACCCAAAGTGGATAACAAAGAATTTTAAGAACCTTATAGGTAAAAAGAGAGCTTGGTACAAAAGGATTAAAAAAGGGGAGGTCACTTTAGAACAGGAATTCGTACAACTGGTTAGAAATGTTAAAAAAGAGATAAGGAAAGCAAAAAGAAACTATGAAGTTCGCATAGCAGGGCAAGCAAAGACAAATCCTAAAGGTTTTTTTCAGTTATATCGTACTAAGACTAGGGAAAGGATAGGTCCATTAAAAACTGAGACAGGTCAAATAACAGATAGTGATGAAGAGATGAGTAGTATTTTTAATAAATATTTTGTATCTGTATTTACTAAAGAGGAACTTAACAATATGCCTTCAGCCGAACAAATCTATGAGGGTGGGGACGAAGACAGGTTGACGAGTTTAGCAGTTACCAGGGAGGATGTTCTTAAACAAATAGTAAAACTCAAACCAAACAAATCCCCAGGGCCGGATGAAGTGTTTGCCAGGGTGCTTAAAGAATGCAAAGAGGAGCTTTGTGACCCACTGTCTACCATATTTAATAAATCAATAGAGTCAGGCAGAGTGCCAGAGTTTTGGAAAGTTGCTAATGTGATACCAGTTTTTAAGAAAGGAGATAGATCACTTGCGTCTAACTATCGACCAATTAGCCTAACGTCTATTGTGGGAAAGTTACTCGAATCTATAATAGCAAATAAAATTTGTCTTCATCTTGATAAACATAAATTAATAATTGAGTCGCAACATGGTTTTATAAATGGCCGTTCATGTTTAACAAATTTGTTATCTTTTTATTCTAGCATAGTTGAGGCAGTTGATAGTGGTAAGGATTGTGATGTTGTGTACCTTGACTTTAGCAAAGCTTTTGATACAGTGCCACATGAAAGACTGATTAAAAATATAGAGTCTCATGGTATTGGGGGTGCAATATTAAGCTGGATTAGGGCATGGCTATACCAAAGGAAACAGAGAGTTAGTATAAATGAAATCAAGTCAGAGTGGGAAAATGTTGTAAGTGGAGTGCCTCAAGGCTCTGTCCTGGGAACATTTCTTACACAGATTACTACAGGTGTAGAACAATTCTTACACAGGCTACTACAGGTGTAGAACAATTCTTACACAGTCTGCTTCAGGTGTAGAACAATTCTTACACAGGCTGTTTCAGGCGTAGAACAATTCTTACACAGTCTGCTTTAGGTGTAGAACAACTCTTACACAGTCTGCTTCAGGTGTAGAACAACTCTTACACAGGCTGCTTCAGGTGTAGAGTTCGTTCAAACTATGCCAATGATTCTGGGTAAATTAACGTTACCAAATATTTTCAAACTTTTCTCCGTCTTATTAATATATAAATATTAATTTATCGTTTAGACTAATGGCATTGTTGAACGTAAGGCCTTTTATGAACATGTAGGTCGTGCAGTCACTATAAATGATAACTGATTTTCTTTAGACGTTTTGAATCATTAACTATTTCATCCTCAGCAATTTATCGGATACTGGTATCACAGTGGCATCCAGGCAGCAGCTTAAATGTGTGACTATTATAACATAAAAAATAATGAAAATAAAGATTCTCAATGGTTTTTGCTCCTGATTGAAAATAGAACTATTGTAATGCTTAGAAATAACTAGAATTTAAAATGACTAAATAAACAGCACTCAGTGGCTACAATTAATTGTAACTGGGTATTGAATTACAGTTTGAGTTAGTATTGAGTTACAGATGTATATAATAATAATAATAATAATTATAATAATAATAATAATAATAATAATAATAATAATAATAATTTTTATTTAGGTAAAGGTACATACATAAAGATATTTTACAAAGTTTGTTGGCTTTATAGATAGAGCTAGTACATACAATGCCTAAAGCCACTATTACGCAAAGCGTTTCGGGCAGGTTTCCTGAGGTATATAAGGTAAGAATCCCTAAGGTAAGAAATCACACACACTTGGTCCGGGAGACATCTCCCGTCACGCAGGGTGCAGTTGCACCTCCACAGATCTCCAGTATCAACTCTTGATACTGATAATGGCTCAAAAGGGCCACCACTTACGGGCTATTCATGCCCGTGCCACCTTTTCGATGGTTTAATCGTCATCTTGGACACATTCATGGGAGACATCTCCCGTCACGCAGAGTGCACTTGCACCTCCACAGATCTCCAGTATCAGCTCTTGATACTGGTGATGGCTCGAAAGGGCCACCACTTACGAGCTATTCATGCCCGTGCCATCTTTTGGGTGGCTTCATCTTCATCTTCTTCATCTGTTTAAAACACGGGAGAATCTCCCGTCACGCTGGGTGCAGTCGCACCTCCACAGATCTCCAGTATCATCTATTGATACTGGTGATGGCTCAAAAGGGCCACCACTTACCAATTCAAGCCCGTGCCACCTATTGGGTGGCTTCATCTTCATCTTAACACATTCACAAGGGAGACATCTCCCATCATGCAGGGTGCATTCGCACCTCCACAGATCTCCAGTATCAGCTCTTGATACTGGTAATGGCTTAAAATGGCCACCACTTACGGGCTATTCATGCCCGTGCCACCTTTTGGGTGGCTTCATCTTCATTTTAACATATTCTCACGGGAGACATCTCCCGTCACGCTGGGTGCAGTCGCACCTCCACAGATCTCCAGTATCATCTATTGATACTGGTGATGGCTCAAAAGGGCCACCACTTACCAATTCATGCCCGTGCCACCTTTTGGGTGGCTTCATCTTCATCTTAACACATTCACAAGGGAGACATCTCCCATCATGCAGGGTGCATTCGCACCTCCACAGATCTCCAGTATCAGCTCTTGATACTGGGAATGGCTTAAAACCACTTACGGGCTATTCATGCCCGTGCCACCTTTTGGGTGGCTTAATCTTCATCAATCAATCAAGGTAAGAATCCCTGGTAAGAATCCGGGTCCGGGAGACATCTCCCGTCACGCAGGGTGCAGTTGCACCTCCACAGATCTCCAGTATCAGCTCTTGATACTGGTAATGGCTCAAAAGGGCCACCACTTACAGGCTATTCATGCCCGTGCCACCTTTTCGATGGTTTAATCGTCATCTTGGACACATTCATGGGAGACATCTCCCGTCACGCTGAGTGCACTTGCACCTCCACAGATCTCCAGTATCAGCTCTTGATACTGGTGATGGCTCGAAAGGGCCACCACTTACGAGCTATTCATGCCCGTGCCATCTTTTGGGTGGCTTCATCTTCATCTTCTTCATCTGTTTAAAACACGGGAGACATATCCCGTCACGCTGGGTGCAGTCGCACCTCCACAGATCTCCAGTATCATCTATTGATACTGGTGATGGCTCAAAAGGGCCACCACTTACCAATTCATGCCCGTGCCACCTATTGGGTGGCTTCATCTTCATCTTAACACATTCACAAGGGAGACATCTCCCATCATGCAGGGTGCATTCGCACCTCCACAGATCTCCAGTATCAGCTCTTGATACTGGTAATGGCTTAAAATGGCCACCACTTACGGGCTATTCATGCCCGTGCCACCTTTTGGGTGGCTTAATCTTC
This sequence comes from Procambarus clarkii, assembly GCF_040958095.1. Taxonomy (NCBI): domain Eukaryota; kingdom Metazoa; phylum Arthropoda; class Malacostraca; order Decapoda; family Cambaridae; genus Procambarus; species Procambarus clarkii. The sequence continues at coordinate 36,436,784 of NC_091193.1, forward strand.
ATCATCATCATCATCGGTAAGAATCCACCATTTGGTCACCACTTGGTCCGGGAGACATCTCCCGTCACGCGAGGTGCAGTTGCGCCTCCACAGATCTCCAGTATCATCTTTTGATACTGGTAATGGCTCGAAAGGGCCACCACTTACGGGCTATTCATGCCCGTGCCACCTCTTGGGTGGCTTAATCTTCATCAATCATCAATCTACTCATCCACGGGAGACATTTCCCGTCACGCAGGGTGCAGTCGCACCTCCACAGATCTCCAGTATCATCTATTGATACTGGAAATGGCTCAAAAGGGCCAC
>NC_091193.1:36437589-36512589 GCF_040958095.1 Procambarus clarkii
CAGTCCCTGATCGTGAAGAGCTCGTTACCCGAGGGAGTAAGTGTGGATGGGAGACCAGAGGTGATCCTGGTTGGGTTTCCTAGGACGCAGTACATCGCCCCCTTAGTACCAATACATCTTGATTCGCCTTATTTCAGCGGCACATGTGAGTTGGCAGTAGTCGATACCCTCCCTGTGGCTGGGATTGACGTGGTACTAGCCAACGACTTGGTGACCGATGGGAGCACCAATCGTCCCAAGGTTGCGGACGAGTCTACCAGAACAGCAAGGTCGGAGGTGACAACAGGCAATGGTAATGTCCAGGTAAAGACAGACCCGGATTTGAACATGTCTAATTTGTCCTCTCACCCGCAGATCGACGATATTCTAGCAGTGTCTCCTGATTCTCTCGACGAGGAACATGAAGTTAAGAAGGCAGAGGTACCTGAGCAAGAAGAGAGGCCTTGTGTGCGGGCACCCACGGATACCAACGAGTCTGGAGCGAAGGCGGATGTGTGCTTGCGGTATGGCAAGTTACAGCATGTAGTGAACCAGCCAGAGATTCCCCAGACGTCAGAGGTAGGTGCGGTGTGTTCAAAAGGTCTAGTGCCCTCTTCGGTCCAAGCCAGGCGTGTGGATATGGCCGGCTATGGACATGACTGGCTCGGGAAGCTTATCCCTCAATTGGCCTCGTGTTTCTTAGCGATACTTTGTTTGATTCTCGTATGTGTTCTCGTTTGTGCTCTCAGTGAGGACCGGTGGACGACCCGACGAATGATGGCTCCCATGAACATCGCGAAGAGGTCCCAGGGATTGGAGATTTGTACTGCAAGTGTTGCAGTTGAAGAAGGGACCTGGGAGGTAATAGATGATACAGGAGGTACGATATGTGATAATGTGAGTGACTGTTTCCGACAGGTTGACACCCCCCGCGTGACTGCTGAGCCTCAACACAGCGTTATACGGAACGTTGGTCGACCTGACGGGGGCAGAGCGAATGCCATCTTCGGTGAGCAAGCAGCCCTGTTGGAACTAGGTGTGGGCCTAGTAGAAGAGTGTATAGTAAGTACTGACTTGCCCATTGTCGCTATCACTCTGAATTATCAGACCCCTGTATTCCAGGTTCCTGTCTCCCTGAAGGACCATCGGACTGGCACCAGAAATGCCGTCTGTGGTCGGTGCCACGACATAGAGAAGTGTCGAGTCACCCTAGATCGTGTCTACACGGATCCTTACTAGAGAGGTGTGAGATGATGCCCCTGTTTGCCATCGCAGAGGAGGTGTGGAAGATTACGTCAGGCAGATCATTGCCTTCTATCTGCAAGTTCCCGTTGTGCCGGAAATGGCTAGTAGAAAAGTTCAGTAGACGTGACAGCCTCGCAATTCCAGATCATAAAGCATGCGTGTCCATTTGGAGTTGTGTCGTCGTACTAATTTGGTTTGTGTTTCTTTTTATAGAACCCCAAACCAAATTCTTTTTGGTGGGGAGGTGTTACGAACCCGGATCCATCGTCCGAGCCTGGAGCAGTGACAAACACGCCATCTGTGGGTCAGCTCCCGAAACCCCCGCCAAACGAACGACGACACCTAGTGAGGACAGCGTGTACTGGCCTCGAGGACCAGTTTCCAGTCTGGTTCAGCGCTCAACACCGCCGCTCCTGACCTCTGGTGAGGTGGTGCTCCGACGACAGCGCCATCTATGGACTGGATACGTCAGGTGTTAGTATCTGAGCCTGTGAGTGTGATGTATTAGTGTCCCAGTTATTGATGACGTGTCTGCTTACAGAGCCGACCTGGGACCACTGTGTTGAAGGTGAAGTCAGTCTACCCGAGGCAGCCAGTCTCCATACTGTGAAGTTTGCTGCAGCTGTTGTGACGTCGTCCCCCCGGAAGAACACTGTGGTGTGTTAGCCTGCCAGTGGAGTGGCAGTGAAAGGATTTACCCGGGACCGACTGTTGGAGACGATAATCCACTGGGGTATTGAGGACAGGAGGGTGATTTGTGATATCACACGAGACTCCTGTCTAGGGCATACCCCTTGTATCGTTCGTGGAGTGGCCGTACCAGCCTTGGTGGCTCAGTACCTGCCAGCAGACCTGCTGGACGTGTGGTTGACGGCCTCCACGACGGTGCCCCCAGTGGACCTGTGTTGTGGCTGACCTGTGGCCAGGGTAGGCTCGGCGTTCTCAGAGGACACGTCTTGAGGCCACGAAGAAAGCACCGCGGACTCAGCACCTAGCTTCTCAATCAAGAGTCTTCAGCAGAAGACTAGATTGTGCACGATCCCCTTGTATAGTGTTAATACCCTCCCCTTGTGCACGTTTGATTTTTATATATTTAATAGATGGTGAACATTATATTATATTAAGTTCGTAGCTTTCTTTCCATACTCCCTTTAAGTTATTTGCGTCACGGATCGCATCCCTTGAAAGCCTCTACTGGCTTGGGGTCGGATATATATCTTCCTCTAACGACATCAGAGTAAGAACCCCGTTGCGTCCCGAGAGGGCCGTAACAGTATATAGGCAAGACAACAACATTTCTTTCCAGGCGATTAACGATGCATAAGCATCAGGGCTCCATTAAGGAACATATAATCTCTTCCCTCAACCAGACCATCACCAGAGAAGTCTTAACAAAAAACACAGAAATCATCGATAGATACAGCGATAGCAGGCAGCTAGATATCTGCGAGGCACTACACATTAAGAAGTTGACACCAGCAATCAACAGCCAATTAATGCACAACTATATTCTACCCACTTCAAGACTCCGCACCAATATAGAAGCATCAAGAAATATGGGCCAATAGGCCCTTTGCAGTTACTTCCATTCTTCCCTTTAACTTACAAAATATTATACCCATTGTTTCGTGTTCTGTCTTGTGTTGAAAGTTTGTTTTCACCTCATCCAAAACTGTTGTAACATATCACCTCACCCAAATGCAGGTTTAAAATCGAAGCTGTTTTAAACTCTGTTCAGTTATAGTTGTGTGTTTGTAAACTAAAGTCTTTGAAAGTGTAATAAGATTTACGAAACGCGTTCAAATGTCGCGTCAGACTAGAAATAAAAATGAATTTTGGAGAATTGATTTTTCAGTTACCATCAACAGTGAAAAGAAATATAAGAAACATTGAGAAAATTCGTGTTAGAATTATTAATCTTACTTTTTCTGTCATATTTAATAATATATGTCTACAGGAAAGACTGCTACCAAAATATACTAATATATATATATGTATATACATGTATATATATTATGTATAACATGTATATATATATATATATATATATGTATATACATATATATATATATATATATATATATATATATATATATATATATATATATATATATGTATATATATATGTCGTACCTAGTAGCCAGAACGCACTTCTCGGCCTACTATGCAAGGCCCGATTTGCCCAATAAGCCAAGTTTTCCTGAATTAATATATTTTCTCTATTTTTTTCTTATGAAATGATAAAGCTACCCATTTCATTATGTATGAGGTAAAAAATTTTTTATTAGAGTTGAAATTAACGTAGATATATGACCGAACCTAACCAACCCTATCTAACCTAACCTATCTTTATAGGTTAGGTTAGGTTAGGTAGCCGAAAAAGTTAGGTTAGGTTAAGTTAGGTAGGGTAGATAGTCGTAAAACAATTAATTCATGAAAACTTGGCTTATTAGGCAAATCGTGCCTTGCATAGTAGGTCGAGAAGTGCGTTCTGGCTACTAGGTACGACATATATATATATATATATATATATATATATATATATATATATATATATATATATATATATATATATATATATATAAATAAAACATATATATTTTATATATATATATATATATATATATATATATATATATATGTCGTACCTAGTAGCCAGAACGCACTTCTCAGCCTACTATGCAAGGCCCGATTTGCCTAATAAGCGAAGTTTTCATGAATTAACATATTTTCTCGAATTTTTTCTTATGAAATGATAAAGCTACCCATTTCATTATGTATTAGGTCAATTTTTTTTATTTGAGTTAAAATTAACGTAGATATATGACCGAACCTAACCAACCCTACATAACCTAACCTAACCTATCTCTATAGGTTAGGTTAGGTAGCCGAAAAAGGTAGGTTAGGTTAGGTAGTCGAAAAACAATTAATTCATGAAAACTTGGCTTATTAGGCTAATCGGGCCGTGCATAGTAGGCAGAGAAGTGTGTTCTGGCTAATAGGTACGATATATATATATATATGTGTGTAAATCACGAAAATAAACACGTGATTAAGAATGTGACAATGTCAGACCACGGTGGAAAATGAAACAGGAATTTCCTTAAGTACTTTCGTATATTAACTACGATTCCTTCTGAAGATGTATTTAATATACGAAAGTACTTAAGGAAATTCCTGTTTCACTTTCCATCGTGGTCTGACATTGGCTTATATATATATATGTATATATATATATATATATATATATATATATATATATATATATATATATATATATATATATATATATATATATATATATATATATATATATATATATATATATAATATATATATATATATAATATATATATATATATATATAATATATATATATATATTATTAGGTACGACATATATATATATAAATATATAGGTACGACATATATATATATAAATATATATATATATATATATATATATATATATATATATATATATATATATATATATATATATTGGTGTATACTGGCAGCAGGTTTTCTTTCAAACATGTTTCATTGAATATGACCGCATATTCTGTATTTATTATTTTCTGGTTTAGGGCTTCTATCCCTCTAACTATTTTCTTAGCATCAGGGCTTAATTGAAATAGGAGTTCTCCAAAACTCATTTTCGTACTTTTAAGGTGAAGAAAAGAAGTGATTTACTATAGAGTGTATTACACTTATTTGTATAATTTGCACGACGTTTCGAACCTCCATGGTTCATTCTCAAGTGAACAGATCTTACAATACTAGTTGATTTTATACCCGCATTAGGTCAGGTGATAATACAATGAAGGTGAAAACATGGGGGGATACATAAGGGATAAACATAGGGGCTGCAGAAGGCTTATTGGCCCATACGAGGCATCTCCTATCTAAACACAAAGATTAATCCAGTGTAATTGGCCTGTTATGTTGGACATTGTCTTCTGTGTTGGCATCGATATGTTCTTGTCTTGTCCTTACACTCTACCCACCATGAGAGTAAGGACAAGACAAGAACATATCGATGCCAACACAGAAGACAATGTCCAACATAACAGGCCAATTACACTGGATTAATCTTTGTGTTTAGATAGGAGATGCCTCGTATGGGCCAATAAGCCTTCTGCAGCCCCTATGTTTATCCCTTATGTATCCCCCCATGTTTTCACCTTCATTGTATTATCACCTGACCTAATGCGGGTATAAAATCAACTAGTATTGTAAGATCTGTTCACTTGAGAATGAACCATGGAGGTTCGAAACGTCGTGCAAATTATACAAATAAGTGTAATACACTCTATAGTAAATCACTTCTTTTCTTCACCTTAAAAGTACGAAAATGAGTTTTGGAGAACTCCTATTTCAATTAAGCCCTGATGCTAAGAAAATATATATATATATATATATATATTCTGGCTTGTTCGCATTTGTGTTCCTCACGTGTGCCCCTAAGAATGAGGTGATTTGGTAAAATGCTATGCCCAAGATAACTATCCGAGTGACGGCGGTGGGGTGGTTCAAATAGCCTCGGCTATCACCTCATTATGTCCGGTCGTGATGGTCAAGTGGATTAAGGCGTCTTGTACATACCAGTTGCGTTGCTTCTGGGAGTATGGGTTCGAGTCACTTCTGGGGTGTGAGTTTTCAGTTGCATATTGTCCAGGGGACCATTCTGGCTTGTTCGCATTTGTGTTCCTCACGTGTGCCCCTAAGAATGAGGTGATTTGGTAAAATGCTATGCCCAAGATAACTATCCGAGTGCCGGCGGTGGGGTGGTTCAAATAGCCTCGGCTATCACCTCATTATGTCCGGTCGTGATGGTCAAGTGGATTAAGGCGTCTTGTACATACCAGTTGCGTTGCTTCTGGGAGTATGGGTTCGAGTCACTTCTGGGGTGTGAGTTTTCAGTTGCATATTGTCCAGCGGACCATTCTGGCTTGTTCGCATTTGTGTTCCTCACGTGTGCCCCTAAGAATGAGGTGATTTGGTTAAATGCTATGCCCAAGATAACTATCCGAGTGCCGGCGGTGGGGTGGTTCAAATAGCCTCGGCTATCACCTCATTATGTCCGGTCGTGATGGTCAAGTGGATTAAGGCGTCTTGTACATACCAGTTGCGTTGCTTCTGAGAGTATGGGTTCGAGTCACTTCTGGGGTGTGAGTTTTCAGTTGCATATTGTCCAGGGGACCATTCTGGCTTGTTCGCATTTGTGTTCCTCACGTGTGCCCCTAAGAATGAGGTGATTTGGTAAAATGCTATGCCCAAGATAACTATCCGAGTGCCGGCGGTGGGGTGGTTCAAATAGCCTCGGCTATCACCTCATTATGTCCGGTCGTGATGGTCAAGTGGATTAAGGCGTCTTGTACATACCAGTTGCGTTGCTTCTGAGAGTATGGGTTCGAGTCACTTCTGGGGTGTGAGTTTTCAGTTGCATATTGTCCAGGGGACCATTCTGGCTTGTTCGCATTTGTGTTCCTCACGTGTGCCCCTAAGAATGAGGTGATTTGGTAAAATGCTATGCCCAAGATAACTATCCGAGTGCCGGCGGTGGGGTGGTTCAAATAGCCTCGGTTATCACCTCATTATGTCCGGTCGTGATGGTCAAGTGGATTAAGGCGTCTTGTACATACCAGTTGCGTTGCTTCTGGGAGTATGGGTTCGAGTCACTTCTGGGGTGTGAGTTTTCAGTTGCATATTGTCCAGGGGACCATTCTGGCTTGTTCGCATTTGTGTTCCTCACGTGTGCCCCTAAGAATGAGGTGATTTGGTTAAATGCTATGCCCAAGATAACTATCCGAGTGCCGGCGGTGGGGTGGTTCAAATAGCCTCGGCTATCACCTCATTATGTCCGGTCGTGATGGTCAAGTGGATTAAGGCGTCTTGTACATACCAGTTGCGTTGCTTCTGAGAGTATGGGTTCGAGTCACTTCTGGGGTGTGAGTTTTCAGTTGCATATTGTCCAGGGGACCATTCTGGCTTGTTCGCATTTGTGTTCCTCACGTGTGCCCCTAAGAATGAGGTGATTTGGTAAAATGCTATGCCCAAGATAACTATCCGAGTGCCGGCGGTGGGGTGGTTCAAATAGCCTCGGCTATCACCTCATTATGTCCGGTCGTGATGGTCAAGTGGATTAAGGCGTCTTGTACATACCAGTTGCGTTGCTTCTGAGAGTATGGGTTCGAGTCACTTCTGGGGTGTGAGTTTTCAGTTGCATATTGTCCAGGGGACCATTCTGGCTTGTTCGCATTTGTGTTCCTCACGTGTGCTTCTAAGAATGAGGTGATTTGGTAAAATGCTATGCCCAAGATAACTATCCGAGTGCCGGCGGTGGGGTGGTTCAAATAGCCTCGGCTATCACCTCATTATGTCCGGTCGTGATGGTCAAGTGGATTAAGGCGTCTTGTACATACCAGTTGCGTTGCTTCTGGGAGTATGGGTTCGAGTCACTTCTGGGGTGTGAGTTTTCAGTTATATATATATATATATATATATATATATATATATATATATATATATATATGTATATATATATATATATATATTATTAAATATGACCGAAAAAGTAAGATTAATAATTCTAACACGAATTTTCTCAATCTTTCGTACATTTCTTTTCACTGTTGGAGGTAAATCAAAAATCAATTCTCCAAAATTCATTTTTATTTCTAGTCTGACGCGACACGAGCGCGTTTCGTAAAACTTATTACATTTTCAAAGACTTTAGTTTACAAATACACAACTGAATAGAACTGATTGATTGATAAAGATTAAGCCACCCAAGAGGTGGCACGGGCATGAATAGCCCGTAAGTGGTACAATTTTTTTTCTCAGTATTCTGAGGTTGCTTTTAACCATCAAGCTGTTATCACAGGGGAGGATACTGCTTCACAGTCTTTATGAGGGTGTCCAGCTGCTGGACACCTTTGTTGACCAGGAGAGTGGCTGTGTTGATGGCTTCAGGGTGGCCACTGCATGATTCAGGAACTCTTAAAGCTCTTCTAAGGTCATTGGTTGCTTCACATTCCAGTAGATAGTGAAGTAATGGCTTTTCTGTGACAGTTTGGCAGAAGATGCACTCTCTCTGTCGGGGTTCACCAATCTCCCAGTTGCATCTGTAACCTAGACGTAGCCTATATAACCTAATTGCTATTTCCCTGTGGATTCCTTTTGGGATATTAAACCTTCCTAATTTGGTAGCCTGAAGATACCATGTTGCAGATGGCGAACCTTCAGCTGTTCTCTGGTGCAGGTAGGCTTTGTTGAGATGTGAGAGTTTTTTGGTGATGATGTTTTTTATGTTCTCTAGGCTGGGTTGAATTGTTTTATGTATCACTGGATGACGAGTTGCCAATTTAGCAATTTCATCAGCTTTTTCATTTAATGGGATTCCAATATGGGATGGGATCCAGTTTAAAGTTATGTTGAGTCCTTTGCCTTTAGCGACTGCTCCAAGATACAAAATGGTGGTAATTATTTCCACATTATCTTTCCACTGTTTTTGTCCTAGTATTTGAAGTGCAGCTTTTGAGTTTGTGTGTATGATTGCATTTTGAGTGTTTTGTGCAATCACATATGCGAATGCCTGTTGTATGGCAAACAGCTCAGTTTGGGTTGATGATACTAGTCCTCCCAGTCTCCAATATGCCTGTACGCTGGTCGTGCAAAGAGCAGCGCCAGCACTCTGTGTCCACCGATCCGTCTGTGAAGATGTGGGTGGCTCCTGCTACTGCTATGCTATACATTTGCTCTTCTATTATGCGCCTTAGGATTGTCGGATTATAGGCAGCCTTTTTCATTGGGAGACTTTCTATTACTATTTTGAAAGTAGGCTCTTCCCACGGCGCGGAAGGAGTGTAATTTGGGTGTGGATGATCACCCTCTCTATCAAGAATCATGCTTTTTAAATGTAGTCTGTTTAGGACTTTTCCTGCTCTTGAAACCCAAGAGTTTCCATTGTTTTGGCCTAGTCCAACCACCAAGGCCTGCCGTACTGGGATTGGATCAGAAGAAATAATTATCTTACTGATAATTGTAGCTGTCCTTTGTGATATTCTTTCTTGTAGACAGGGCAAACCCGTCTCCAGTCTAAGAGTTTCAAGCCTGGTCCACATGGGGGCTCCCAGTGCAGCTCTCATAGCATTGTTTTGGGCAACTTCAAGATTTTTCCACTGTTGGTGTGATAGATTTGTGAGTGCAGGTGCGGCATAATCGATCACTGATCTGACTGCCTGTACATAGTATGTGCGAAGGACTTGCAGATTGGCTCCTCCAGAAAGGGAGGTTAGCGACCTGAGGATTGCCGTCCGGGCCGCAGTTCGCTCTCTCAAGTAAGTGACCTCAGCATTAAAATTCATGTGTGTGTCCAGGATGATTCCTAGATACTGATAGGTGTCGACCCATTCTATTGGTTGACCCTGTACTGTGAGTTGAATGTTGGGCTTCGCTATTTTTATGGGCATGGCCTTTGACTTTGAGGGGTTGAGTTTGATCCCAATCTGTTTTTCCTCTTTACTGATGCAGTCTAAGCATTTGGGTGCAAGGCGCGCCGCATCTCTTCCTTTTATGATGATGACAAAGTCGTCCGCGTAGTTTAGCAGCCTGCAGTGATGTGGGAGTTTCAACCTCATTATACTTTCCATTAAACAGTTGAAGAGAAGAGGACTGAGAATACCTCCTTGCAGTGTACCATTTTCATGTCTTTTGTACTCAGAGACTGTGCCATGAAGTTTTACTCTTGCTTCTCTGTTTATGAGACAGTTTTTGGTCCAGGAGAGCAGGTTGCCTCTGACCTCTTTGTCAATGAGGCAGCAGAGAATAGCTGGGGCGCTAACCAGTTCAAAGGCTTTTTCGAGGTCCAGGAATATCAGCATTCCTGGTCTGTCATTCAAGTGGGCTAACAGAGTTGTAATACATTCCACTGTGCCAACCCCTCTTCTATAGGCATACATATCATGGTGCAGTTTAGGCATTTTCCACTCCAGTCTGTTGAGTGCCATTCTGTCAGCCGTCTTGGCTGCACAGCTTTGGAGAGAGATGGGCCTGGGATTAGCTGGATCTTTGGGTTTTGGGATCGGCACTATGTCTGCTCTATTCCAAGCAGAAGGTCTAGTTTGAGAAGTCCAGGCTAAATTAATTAACCTTAGGTATGCAGCGTCTCCCTCTGGGCCGAGGTTTCTAATAATTTTATAGGTTATTTTGTCGGCTCCAGGGGATGTATCCTTGGAGTTTTTCTTAGCCCGATTGAGCTCATCCAGTGTGAAGGGGGTATTAGTGTCAGAGACTTCTTCACATGCTGTAAGGATTCTGTGCCACCTTTCTTCCTCTAGTCCGGTCTGTACTGCTAATACATCTGGTGGAAGTTGATTGCTGGCTGATCTCTCTGCAAACCTGGTTGCCAGTACTTCGGCTTCCTGTTGAGGATCCTTAGGGTGTGGAGCTTTAGGTGTTTTATTCCCTTTGGCCCGGTGAATTTGCTGCCACATCTCTCCGAGAGAGGTGTGTTCATTCAGGTGTGAACACCATTCCAGCCACTTTTGTTCTTTTATTTGTCTGGTCTCTCGATGTACATGTTCCTTGACCTCACAAAGTAAGATCCTGTTGCGGTCACTTGGCTGCTTTTTGTATAGCTTTCTTGTTCTATTGAGTCTATGGTTGAGTTCTTTGACACGTTCGCAATAGTACCAATGATCTTTATGGTGTCCAGTGGACTGTTTTTTCAGTGGGAGTGAGTGGTTGGCTGCACTTTGAATTGCTTTGACAAATTCTTGTTCTGCCTGATTAATGTCTTCGGGAAGATCATAGTTTCTTTGCCACTCTGAAATGAGGTTTTGAAATCGGTCCCAGTTTGCTAAAGCAAAGTTCCAGGCTTCAGATGGAAGCGGAGGTGGGGTGGGTAAGTCTAACTGAAGATCAATTTGGACCCCATAGTGGTCGCTTGTGAGTGTGGGCTCAACTGACCATGTTGCTGCATCTCTTAGGGAGGCTGAAACGAAGGTTAGGTCTAATCTGCCTCCTTGGATGTGGGTAGGTTCATTCTTGTTTAGGATTTGTATTTCTGGAAGCTGGTCCAGTAGATGTGTAATGTGTATGCCGGCTTCATTTGTTTTGTTCGAGCCCAGTGCCAATCGATGATGGGCATTAAAATCTCCACAAATGATTGTGTTTGTTGTTGTCGCGTGTACAAATAACACAGAGAGATCCATTTCGGCTTGTGGAGACCTGTACACATTGAACACTTCAAGTTTGTCGTGTCTTAGCTCAATGGTGACTCCCATTACCTCTGTCCCTGCTCCACAATTGGGTGGGCTGGTTATGGATTTGGAGATCAGGTCACATTTTACATAGATTGCACATCCCCAGGATTGCCCATTGATCCATGGAAGGAAGAAGCCTCGATAGGCAGAGATTTTAGGTTCTAATCCGGCTCGAAGCAAGCTTTCCTGTAGTATCAGGATGTCTATGCCCTTGGTTGCTGCTATGCATTGCAAGTGTTGCAATTTAGTGCGCAGTCCTTGCGCATTCCATTGCAGGATCTTTAGAATTCTAGGTTCTTGGAATTTGCTGATAATTCCGTGGTATCCATGGAGTCTGATGAACACGCCATGGAAGTTGCAATTGGTGTATAGGTTCTTAGTGGACCTGAAATTGACTCATCAATATCGCTTTCCGACGAGCTGGACTCTATCTGCTTTTTATGGGGGTGTCTCCTGCCCTGCTGTCTTGACGGTGTGGATATTACATCTTCGAATTTTTTGAGCTTGTGCTCAATTGTCTTCCGAGTCTCTGTGGTTTGCTTGATTCCATGTGAAGACAGCAGACTTTCGATTAACTCAGTGACCAAAGTTTTGAGCCTTGGCCAGAGAGCGTCCAGTTCAGTGGGAGCACTATTTAATGTTGTGCAGGTTAAGGGCCTAGTGGCTTTTAGACCCTTCTCGGTGGCAACTTTGGCACTAGAATTGCTACTCCTATTGGCCCCAGTGTGCTTGCTGGATGAAATGGGAGGCCGACTGCTTGAATAGAACTTACGCATCTCCGATTTTATATCTACATTTGAGTGAGGTGGATGGGGTGAGGTGGCATTAATAGGGTATTAATTTCGTCAACACAAGACAGAACAAGAGGTGGCATTAATAGGGTATTAATTTCATCAACACAAGACAGAACACGAAACAATGGGTATTGAATAGAAGTGTTTGTAGAAAGCCTATTGGTCCATATTTCTTGATGCTTCTATATTGGAGCGGAGTCTTGAGGTGGGTAGAATATAGTTGTGCATTAATTGGCTGTTGATTGCTGGTGTTGACTTCTTGATGTGTAGTGCCTCGCAAACGTCAAGCCGCCTGCTATCGCTGTATCTATCGATGATTTCTGTGTTGTTTACTAGGATTTCTCTGGCGATGGTTTGGTTGTGGGAAGAGATTATATGTTCCTTAATGGAGCCCTGTTGCTTATGCATCGTTAAACGCCTAGAAAGAGATGTTGTTGTCTCGCCTATATACTGGGTTTTTTGGAGCTTACAGTCCCCAAGAGGGCATTTAAAGGCATAGACGACGTTAGTCTCTTTTAAAGCGTTCTGTTTTGTGTCTGGAGAGTTTCTCATGAGTTGGCTGGCCGTTTTTCTGGTTTTATAGTAAATCGTCAGTTGTATCCTCTGATTTTTGTCTGTAGGGATAACGTTTCTATTAACAATATCTTTCAGGACCCTTTCCTCCGTTTTATGAGCTGTGGAAAAAAAGTTCCTGTAAAATAGTCTAATAGGGGGTATAGGTGTTGTGTTAGTTGTCTCTTCAGAGGTTGCATGGCGTTTCACTTTCCTTCTTATGATGTCTTCGACGAAACCATTGGAGAAGCCGTTGTTGACTAGGACCTGCCTTACCCTACAGAGTTCTTCGTCGACTTGCTTCCATTCTGAGCTGTGGCTGAGAGCACGGTCGACATATGCGTTAACAACACTCCTCTTGTACCTGTCTGGGCAGTCGCTGTTGGCATTTAGGCACATTCCTAAGTTCGTTTCCTTAGTGTAACCTGCAGTGTGGAAACCTCCGCTCTTTTCCATGACTGTTACATCTAGAAAGGGCAGCTTCCCATCCTTTTCCATCTCGTAAGTGAAACGCAGCACGGAACTCTGCTCAAATGCCTCCTTCAGCTCCTGCAGATGTCTGACATCAGGTACCTGTGTAAAAATGTCTTCAACATACCTGCAGTATATGGCCGGTTTCAAGTTCATGTCGACTAAGACTTTTTGGTCGATGGTACCCATGTAGAAGTTTGCAAACAGGACACCTAGGGGAGAACCCATGGCGACCCCATCTACTTGCTTATACATGTGCCCATCCGGGCTCAAGAAGGGTGCCTCTTTAGTACAAGCTTGGAGTAGTTTCCTCAGAATATTTTCTGGTATGTCAAGAGGAGTACAGGCTGGATCACGATACACTCTGTCGGCTATCATCCCGATTGTCTCGTCCACAGGTACGTTGGTAAACAACGATTCAACGTCCAACGAGGCTCTTATTCCTGTGGCCCGTGTGCCCCGCAGTAAGTCAACAAATTCCATTGGAAACTTCAGGCTGAAGGTGCAAGGAACATAAGGAGTCAGCAGGCCGTTGAGTCGCTTCGCCAGTCTGTACGTGGGTGTGGGTATCTGGCTAATGATTGGCCGAAGTGGGTTTCCAGGCTTGTGTGTCTTGACATTTCCATACGCATATCCAGGTTTATATTCCCCAATGATCTTTGGCAGGTGGAGTCCGGATTTCTTGTCGTTCACAGTTTCGATCAGTTTGTTGACCTTTGCTTTTAATTCGGCTGAAGTGTCCTTCGTTACCGTTTGGAACTTAGTTTGGTCAGAGAGTATGAGGTTCATTTTCGCCAGATATTCGTCTTTTTTTAAGAATGACATATATTGGCGACTTGTCACCTCTCCTGACAACTATCTCCTTGTTCTCACGAAGGTTTTTAGCTGCCGCTTTGAGCTCGGGGGACAGTTTGGTGCTTCTGTAATTGCCTCGATTCTTTCCTAAAGAGGCACCCTTCTTGAGCCCGGATGGGCACATGTATAAGCAAGTAGATGGGGTCGCCATGGGTTCTCCCCTAGGTGTCCTGTTTGCAAACTTCTACATGGGTACCATCGAGCAAAAAGTCTTAGTCGACATGAACTTGAAACCGGCCATATACTGCAGTTATGTTGACGACATTTTTACACAGGTACCTGATGTCAGACATCTGCAGGAGCTGAAGGAGGCATTTGAGCAGAGTTCCGTGCTGCGTTTCACTTACGAGATGGAAAAGGATGGGAAGCTGCCCTTTCTAGATGTAACAGTCATGGAAAAAGGCGGAGGTTTCCACACTGCAGTCTACACTAAGGAAACAAACATAGGAATGTGCCTAAATGCCAACAGCGACTGCCCAGACAGGTACAAGAGGAGTGTTGTTAACGCATATGTCGACCGTGCTCTCAGCCACAGCTCAGAATGGAAGCAAGTCGACGAAGAACTCTGTAGGGTAAGGCAGGTCCTAGTCAATAACGGCTCCTCCAATGGTTTCGTCGAAGACATCATAAGAAGGAAAGTGAAAAGCCATGCAACCTCTGAAGAGACAACTAACACAACACCTATACCCCCTATTAGACTATTTTACAGGAACTTCTTTTCCACAGCTCATAAAACGGAGGAAAGGGTCCTGAAAGATATTGTTAATAGAAACGTTATCCCTACAGACAAAAATCAGAGGATACAACTGACGATTTACTATAAAACCAGAAAAACGGCCAGCCTACTCATGAGAAACTCTCCAGATACAAAACAGAACGCTTTAAAAGAGACTAACGTCGTCTATGCCTTCAAATGCCCTCTTGGGGACTGTAAGCTCCAAAAAACCCAGTATATAGGCAAGACAACAACATCTCTTTCTAGGCATTTAACGATGCATAAGCAACAGGGCTCCATTAAGGAACATATAATCTCTTCCCACAACCAAACCATCGCCAGAGAAATCCTAGAAAAACAACACAGAAATCATCGATAGATACAGCGATAGCAGGCGGCTTGACGTTTGCGAGGCACTACACATCAAGAAGTCAACACCAGCAATCAACAGCCAATTATTGCACAACTATATTCTACCCACCTCAAGACTCCGCTCCAATATAGAAGGATCAAGAAATATGGACCAATAGGCTTTCTACAAACACTTCTATTCAATATCCATTGTTTCGTGTTCTGTCTTGTGTTGATGAAATTAATACCCTATTAATACTCTTGTTCTGTCTTGTGTTGATGAAATTAATACCCTATTAATACCACATTTTGTTCTGTCATGTGTTAATGCCACATCACCCCTTCCACCTCACTCAAATGTAGATATAAAATCGGAGATGCGTAAGTTCTATTCAGTTGTGTATTTGTGAACTAAAGTCTTTGAAAATGTAATAAGTTTTACGAAACGCGCTCGTGTCGCGTCAGACTAGAAATAAAAATGAATTTTGGAGAATTGATTTTTGATTTACCTCCAACAGTGAAGCGAAATGTACGAAAGATTGAGAAAATTCGTGTTAGAATTATTAATCTTACTTTTTCGGTCATATTTAATAATATATGTCTACAGGAAAGACTGCTACCAAAATATACTAATATATATATATATATATTTATATATATATATATATATATATATATATATATATATATATATATATATATATATATATATATATATATATATGTCGTACCTAGTAGCCAGAACGCACTTCTCAGCCTACTATGCATGGCTTGATTTGCCTAATAAGCCAAGTTTTCATGAATTAATTGTTTTTCGACTACCTAACCTACCTAACCTAACCTAACCTAACTTTTTCTGCTACCTAACCTAACCTAACCTATAAATATAGGTTAGGTTAGGTTAGGGAGGGTTGGTTAGGTTTGGTCATATATCTACGTTAATTTTAACTCCAATAAAAGAAATTGATCTCATATATAATAAAATGGGTAGCTTTATCATTTCATAAGAAAAAAAATAGAGAAAATATATTAATTCAGGAAAACTTGGCTTATTAGGCAAATCGGGCCTTGCATAGTAGGCAGAGAAGTGCGTTCTGGCTACTAGGTACGACATATATATATATATATATATATATATATATATATATATATATATATATATATATATATATATATATATATATATATATATATATATATATCTATATGTCGTACCTAGTACCCAGAACGCACTTCTCAGCCTACTATGCAAGGCCAAATTTGCCTAATAAGCCAAGTTTTCATGAATTAATGTTTTTTCGACAACCTAACCTACCTAACCTAACCTAACTTTTTCGGCTACCTAACCTAACCTAACCTAGGTTCGGTCATATATCTACGTTAATTTTAACTCCAATAAAAAAAAATTGACCTCATGCATAATGAAATGGGTAGCTTTATCATTTCATAAGAAAAAAACTTGAGAAAATATATTAATTCATGAAAACTTGGCTTATTAGGCAAATTTGACCTTGCATAGTAGGCTGAGAAGTGCGTTCTGGCTACTAGGTACGACATATATATATATATATATATATATATATATATATATATATATATATATATATATATATATATATATATATATATATATATATATATATATATATATATATATATATATATATATATATATAACTTTAGAACACTTTCCCACCAGGAGACTCGAACCCTAGCCAGCACAGAAGCCTTCCAGCAACTGGCATAACAGGTACGCCTTAACCCTCTCCACCACCCGCTCAGACCCCTAAAAGAGATGGTAATTTCGGAGTATTTAAATACCCCAAAGATCAACACCTCCCAAGAGCACCAGAGCAAGTGAGGGGTCATTTAGACGTTAATTTCATCATGTCCCTGTTAATATGGGAAGACACAGTGTCTCTGCTTAAGGCACAACTCTCCTAAACACGAGAGTTAAGTATACAACTTTAGAACACTTTCCCACCAGGAGACTCGAACCCTAGCCAGCACAGAAGCCTTCCAGCAAGTGGCATAACAGGTACGCCTTAACCCTCTCCACCACCCGCTCAGACCCCTAAAAGAGATGGTAATTTCGGAGTATTTAAATACCCCAAAGATCAACACCTCCCAAGAGCATCAGAGCAAGTGAGGGGTCATTTAGACGTTAATTTCATCATGTCCCTGTTAATATGGGAAGACACAGTGTCTCTGCTTAAGGCACAACTCTCCTAAACACGAGAGTTAAGTATACAAATTTAGAACACTTTCCCACCAGGAGACTCGAACCCTAGCCAGCACAGAAGCCTTCCAGCAACTGGCATAACAGGTACGCCTTAACCCTCTCCACCACCCGCTCAGAACCACTATTTGGCTAAGAACCAAGGCTATTTGAACCACTTCCCCGCCGGCAACTCGAATGGTAATCTTGGGCATAGCATTTCACCAAATCACCTCATTCTTTGGGGCACACATGAGGAACACAAATGCGAACAAGCCTGAATGGTCCCCAGGACTATATGCGACTGATAACTCACACCCCAGAAGTGACTCGAACCCATACTCCCAGGAGCAACGCAACTGGTAACTACAGGGCGCCTTAATCCGCTTGACCATCATGGCCGGACAAAAGGAAGTGATAGCCAAGGCTATTTGAACCACTTCCCCGCCGGCAACTCGGATGGTAATCTTGGGCATAGCATTACACCAAATCACCTCATTCTTTGGGGCACACGTGAGGAACACAAACGCGAACAAGCCTGAATGGTCCCCAGGACTATATGCGACTGAAAACTCACACCCCAGAAGTGACTCGAACCCATACTCCCAGGAGCAACGCAACTGGTAACTACAGGGCGCCTTAATCTGCTTGACCATCATGGCCGGACAAAAGGAAGTGATAGCCAAGGCTATTTGAACCACTTCCCCGCCGGCAACTCGGATGGTAATCTTGGGCATAGCATTTCACCAAATCACCTCATTCTTTGGGGCACACATGAGGAACACAAATGCGAACAAGCCTGAATGGTCCCCAGGACTATATGCGACTGAAAACTCACACCCCAGAAGTGACTCGAACCCATACTCCCAGGAGCAACGCAACTGGTAACTACAAGGTGCCTTAATCCGCTTGACCATCATGGCCAGACAAAAGGAAGTGATAGCCAAGGCTATTTGAACCACTTCCCCGCCGGCAACTCAGATGGTAATCTTGGGCATAGCATTTCCCCAAATCACCTCATTCTTTGGGGCACACGTGAGGAACACAAATGCGAACAAGCCTGAATGGTCCCCAGCACCTCTCAACTATACAAATAAGTTGTGATAATCCGTGACCCTACACATTAGATTCGCTCCAGCGAATGACTGTCGTGACGCTGAACCCCGGTTCATTCCGAACACAGCGATTACACAACACATAACAAATGCCTCAACAACCGTTACTACCACCTATACTCCTACACACACCAGACCCTTGAGGCATACCACTCGGTTTGTACTGGAACACAATGAATGAACATATGGAATGTATTTAAAGGCCGTCGGGTTTTGTCATTTAATTACAAAGAATAGACTCTGACAAATAAATATATATTAACATACTCTATTAGGTCAATACACTTCCAATACCCATAGACCACTTGACCTCCGCGATAACCACCCACACTCGTAACTTCCGCCTAAGTCCCTAATACGGAATGATTACTACAACGCTCCACACCCGGTTAGTCTTTCATTCGATACTCACATACTGTCGACTTAACTTGGTCACTAAGATCACATCAGGTTCTCGCATAGCTGTCTGCTACACTTTGCTGCTGCCACAAACGGAGACCTCGGAGGACTTGCCAGTTCAACTCCCACAACAAGACTGACTCCGGTCAGCCATCTACCTTAACCATTTCACCCCACCTCTCAAGGAAGGTATAATCCGATTAACCTTATCCCTAGAGCGGTAATCTTGTTCCTAGAAGCCTGACAAAGAATAATTCCTCTTTCCAGGAATTATTAATTTGGCTAAACAGCTTCAGTCTTAATCCATTGACCTTTCTTAGATATGTGATCCATAGTCTGTCTACTTAACATGTACTTCCAATCATCATTCGTTAAGTGTTGTAGTAATGATCCTCTAGCTAATAATTCCTACTAACTTGTGGATTACAACAATGACGAAGGTCGACGGTCTAATTATAGGGATTTCATACTTGTGAGGTGTTGGCGTTTGCTTGTGTCTAGTCATTTTTTCTATCTCCAGAGTGGGGAATGAGCTGCTTACTACACTTAGCATGTTAGCTAAACAGGTCCTTCCTCAGGACATAATGCTAGAATATTATGAGGAAAAAATCTCACAGCATGCTATATCAATCAAAGGATCTAACCACAAAATTATGGGAGTGACGACACTTGTTTTCCAATGTCAAAATGGAACTTGGAGTTTAAGTCTTCTAAGTCACCTTCAAATTGTATATTCGACCGTCACTCTCGACTTCTCTATACTCTAACCTGAGTATGGGGTCAAGACACAGGCTCCAACATCGGTTTACCTCTCAACAGATTCTTTCCTATGATAAACAGATCTCTTCTTAGGTTTACCACAGTTGACTCCCAGGGTACAATCACCCCTTGACTCCAGATTGCCTTTCTGGTCCCTCACAAGTCGAGATGAAAGCCACAATCGCCCTCCTCTGGCTCACCATTCTCAATACCATGAATCATGAGGATATATGGGGTACTCAACACCATGAATCATGAGGTCATATGGGGTTCTCAACACCATGAATCATGAGGCTATATGGGGTTCTCAACACCATGAATCATGAGGCTATATGGGGTTCTCAACACCATGAATCATGAGGCTATATGGGGTTCTCAACACCATGAATCATGGGGCTATATGGGGTTCTCAACACCATGAATCATGAGACTATATGGGGTTCTCAACACCATGAATCATGAGGCTATATGGGGTTCTCAACACCATGAATCATGGGCTATATGGGGTTCTCAACACCATGAATCATGGGGCTATATGGGGTTCTCAACACCATGAATCATGGGGCTATATGGGGTTCTCAACACCATGAATCATGAGACTATATGGGGTTCTCAACACCATGAATCATGAGGCTATATGGGGTTCTCAACACCATGAATCATGAGGCTATATGGGGTTCTCAACACCATGAATCATGGGGCTATATGGGGTTCTCAACACCATGAATCATGAGGTGATATGTGGTTCTCAACACCATGAATCATGAGGCTGTATGGGGTTCTCAATACCATGAATCATGAGGCTATATGGGCTTCTCAACACCATACAAAGAAAGAACAACATTTAAATCAATCGTTTCTTCTTTAACAGGTTCCTTCATTTGTTACCTTTAAAAACCATTAAAAAATGTAAAAGAAAAAATGCCAAACACTAGATTTTTATCTCAACACATATTAGAACAAAGTCCGGTAATGAGAACAATTGTAACGTGTCATGTGCAGTGATCGAAATTTTAGACATAACAAGATCCACTGTTTCAGTTATGTCAGCAAACATTCACCACCTACACATTCACAACTGTAACCGTTAATGGGTTATATCTTAGTGCGGAATGATTATTAAATGTTTAACAAGCAAATTCAATATGGGGATGTAAAATGAGCAATTCCGATAGCAAATTATGAGAAAAAGTCATGGCCGCAAGTAGGAGTGGGACTTAGATGGTTCAGGATGTTTTACATACATGAAGTGTGCTTGTTGATTATGCAGCGACCGCCTAGGTTGATGTTGTTCTGAACAACGCAGTGCATCTTACAGTGGAGGAATCCATGATGGCCTAAAATACTTAGCTGAAGAAGCCAAACTAACAGCGGTTACAATTTAGATAAAAGGCCTTGCTCAATACATTGTGACCAAAATACTGACTTCACTGAGAAAAGTTAACTATAACATACTATACACTTAGTGGAGCTGTAACACTGTTCACATGTGCCTCCAATAGCAAATGGTTGACACATTTTACACGACGGGCTCACCATAGCCCGTCCTACTTGGACCGTTTTGTTTCAGGTAGCGAATCTTTAACAACGACAACAACATTTTACAACAAATGTCAACAATACAATTGATATCACAAATATAATCAGTGAGAAAGGTGACTAGGAAACACTTGTAGATTTCGTTGTGCAAGCACCGTGTGAATATTTACCAACACGCTTTAACATTTTGACTCTTCAAGGAAAGAAGAATCAGATTCCCATCTGCTATGATTCACAACAAAGATAAACAATATATATTGAAGAATATATGGTATCCTACAGCTTCATATACTTAACATTCATATCAGTATACCAACTCAGTATACCAGGAGAGACAAGAATTTGGAGTTGCAGTTTAGGCAGGAAATCCTATTGGTAGAGACTCAAACGTGCGATCAACTTTACAAACACAGATGGTAGACATTCAAAAATGTTTAGAACAAGTCCTTGCTGATGATCGACGGCATGTCATCCTACATTCAGATTCCAAAACTATCATTGAAAACATGCAACAAGAGCACATAATAAATGCAGAGGATTCTGCAAAAATATGAACCTAAAAAAAGAAATGTAGACATTTACATACCACGTGACGAGTATAGCATAGATTAAGAAAATAGTTACAGCTAGAGGAGTGCAGATGAGTGAGGAATGAATAGTGATACGTGGTGTTGCCATAATAGTGAGACACAATGCTAAGGCTAAGATGTAACAAACAAGGGTTCAGGATGAAGGGGGAGATACGCAGGGATAAAGAGCAGAGAATCGCTGGTAGTGAAGACCAAGAGTTGAGAACGAAGAAGAGAGACATGGGATGAGCACGTTTAGGCAACAACCATGAATGGTAAACACAGAGACATTAGACACTGGGAGTGTACACACAGGAGGTGATGGACCAATGAGGTCGAGAGGGTGAAGACGTAAAAACTGAGACACAGGGAGAGAGGAAGCAGTAGTAAAGATAGAAAGAAGAAACACAGTAATGAGACGTAAACATGAACTACATATAAAGATAAAATGGCAAAAACACAAGGGAATGGATATAATTTCGAGTGGTGGAATATGTGAGTACTAAATAAATGTCGGACACATCGGGATAGCAGAGCGATATTAGATGAAAAGTGAGAAATATTGTGGAAAAAAGACATAGAGATGAGACACAGGAACTAATGATGCTGTGGTGAAGGAGAGAATGCCTGTCTGACCCTTTGTTTGTCTGTCTGTCCAATGCTGAAGGTCAGACGCTTGCAACTGTGCTCACCTAAAAGTATAGGGATATGAACTGGGATACGAGGACAGGATGGTCGGGATGGCCAGGATGGTTGGTCGGGAGGGACAGGATGGTCGGGAAGGACAGGATGGTCGGGAGGGACAGGATGGTCGGGAAGGACAGGATGGTCGGGAGGGACAGGATGGTCGGGAAGTACAGGATGGTCGGGAAGTACAGGATGATCGGGAAGGACAGGATGGCCAGGGTGGTCGGGAAGTACAGGATGGTCGGGATGGATAGGATGGTTGGTCGGGAGGGCCAGGATGGGCGGGAAGGCCAGGATGGTCGGGAAGGGCAGGATGGTCGGGAAGGACAGGATGGTCGGGAAGGACAGGATGGTCGGGAAGGACAGGATGGTCGGGAAGGACAGGATGGTTAGGAAGGATAGGATGGTCGGGAAGGACAGGATGGGCGGGAAGAACAGGATGGTCGGGAAGGACAGGATGGTCGGGAGGGACAGGATGGTTAGGAAGGCCAGGATGGTCGGGAAGGACAGGATGGTCGGGAAGGACAGGATGGTCGGGAAGGACAGGATGGTCGGGAAGGACAGGATGGTCGAGAAGGACAGGATAGTCGGGAAGGACAGGATGGTCGGGAAGGACAGGATGGTCGGGAAGGACAGGATGGTCGGGAAGGACAGGATGGTCGAGAAGGACAGGATGGTCGGGAAGGACATGATGGTCGGGAAGGACAGGATGGTTAGGAAGGCCAGGATGGTCGGGAAGGACAGGATGGTCGGGAAGGACAGGATGGTCGGGAAGGACAGGATGGTTAGGAAGGACAGGATGGTCGGGAAGGCCAGGATGGTCGGGAAGGACAGGATGGTCGGGAAGGACAGGATGGTCGGGAAGGACAGGATGGTCGGGAAGGCCAGGATGGTCGGGAAGGACAGGATGGTCGGGAAGGACAGGATGGTCGGGAAGGACAGGATGGTCGGGAAGGACAGGATGGTCGGGAAGGCCAGGATGGGCGGGAAGGACAGGATGGTTAGGAAGGACAGGATGGTCGGGAAGGACAGGATGGTCGGGAAGGACAGGATGGTCGGGAAGGACAGGATGGTCGGGAAGGACAGGATGGGCGGGAAGGACAGGATGGTCGGGAAGGACAGGATGGTTAGGAAGGACAGGATGGTCGAGAAGGACAGGATGGGCGGGAAGGCCAGGATGGTCGGGAAGGACAGGATGGTCGGGAAGGACAGGATGGTCGGGAAGGACAGGATGGTCGGGAAGGACAGGATGGTTAGGAAGGACAGGATGGTCGAGAAGGACAGGATGGTCGGGAAGGACAGGATGGTCGGGAAGGACAGGATGGTCGGGAAGGACAGGATGGTCGAGAAGGACAGGATGGTCGGGAAGGACAGGATGGTCGGGAAGGACAGGATGGTCGGGAAGGACAGGATGGTCGGGAAGGACAGGATGGTCGAGAAGGACAGGATGGTCGGGAAGGACATGATGGTCGGGAAGGACAGGATGGTTAGGAAGGCCAGGATGGTCGGGAAGGACAGGATGGTCGGGAAGGACAGGATGGTCGGGAAGGCCAGGATGGGCGGGAAGGACAGGATGGTTAGGAAGGACAGGATGGTCGGGAAGGACAGGATGGTCGGGAAGGACAGGATGGGCGGGAAGGACAGGATGGTCGGGAAGGCCAGGATGGTCGGGATGGACAGGATGGTCGGGAAGGACAGGATGGGCGGGAAGGACAGGATGGGCGGGAAGGCCAGGATGGTCGGGAAGGACAGGATGGTCGGGAAGGACAGGATGGTCGGGAAGGCCAGGATGGGTCGGGAAGGACAGGATGGTCGGGAAGGACAGGATGGTCGGGAAGGACAGGATGGTCGGGAAGGACAGGATGGGCGGGAAGGCCAGGATGGGCGGGAAGGACAGGATGGTCGGGAAGGACAGGATGGTCGGGATGGACAGGATGGTTAGGAAGGACAGGATGGTCGGGAAGGACAGGATGGTCGGGAAGGACAGGATGGTCGGGAAGGACAGGATGGGCGGGAAGGACAGGATGGGCGGGAAGGCCAGGATGGGCGGGAAGGACAGGATGGTCGGGAAGGCCAGGATGGGCGGGAAGGACAGGATGGTCGGGAAGGACAGGATGGGCGGGAAGGCCAGGATGGGCGGGAAGGACAGGATGGTCGGGAAGGACAGGATGGTCGGGAAGGACAGGATGGTCGGGAAGGCCAGGATGGGTCGGGAAGGACAGGATGGTCGGGAAGGACAGGATGGTCGGGAAGGACAGGATGGTCGGGAAGGACAGGATGGCCGGGAAGGACAGGATGGTTAGGAAGGACAGGATGGTCGGGAAGGACAGGATGGTCGGGAAGGACAGGATGGTCGGGAAGGCCAGGATGGGTCGGGAAGGACAGGATGGGCGGGAAGGACAGGATGGTCGGGAAGGACAGGATGGTCGGGAAGGACAGGATGGTCGGGAAGGACAGGATGGTCGGGAAGGACAGGATGGGCGGGAAGGACAGGATGGGCGGGAAGGCCAGGATGGTCGGGAAGGACAGGATGGGCGGGAAGGACAGGATGGTCGGGAAGGCCAGGATGGGTCGGGAAGGAATGGATGGTCGGGAAGGACAGGATGGTCGGGAAGGACAGGATGGTCGGGAAGGACAGGATGGTTAGGAAGGCCAGGATGGTCGGGAAGGACAGGATTGCCGGGAAGGACAGGATGGTTAGGAAGGCCAGGATGGGCGGGAAGGCCAGGATGGTCGGGAAGGCCAGGATGGTCGGGAAGGACAGGATGGTTAGGAAGGCCAGGATGGCGGGAAGGCCAGGATGGTCGGGAAGGCCAGGATGGTCGGGAAGGACAGGATGGTTAGGAAGGCCAGGATGGCGGGAAGGCCAGGATGGTCGGGAAGGCCAGGATGGTCGGGAAGGACAGGATGGTTAGGAAGGCCAGGATGGCGGGAAGGCCAGGATGGTCGGGAAGGACAGGATGGTCGGGAAGGACAGGATGGTCGGGAAGGACAGGATGGTCGGGAAGGACAGGATGGTCGGGGAGAACAGGATGGTCGGGACGGCCAAACAAATGCTTTAAGAAATATTAACATTTATAAACAACAACTCAACATGTTAAGGGAGTCGTGTGGGAACTAAGTGCAAAATATTAGCGTGTGATTAACATGGAGTTTTTATTCTGAACATTTTAACATTTCTTACACCCATATAGTTGTTTCAGTGCTTCATAATATATATTCACTGATGCATAGCAAGAGGACGGATAGGTGGCTTGATGAATAGAAAGATGGATATATGAAACACTAGATGGAGTACATATGTGTGTAATTGAGAGAGAGAGGGAATTATCAGGGGAAAAGGATAAGCCATTACGACTAAATAGCAATTGGAGGGGATCAGGATAAGGATTTGGGATGGGACGGCGGGTGGGGGAAAAGGAATGGCGCCCAACCATTTCGACAGTCGGGGATTGAACGCCGACGTGCATGAAGCAAGACCGTTGCTCCTCCGTCCAGTCCAAGTGACTAAATGGAGAGATGGACAGATAAATGGATACACAGACAGATTGATAGATAGATGAATAGGTTGATGGATAGATGAATAGATAGACGGATGGATAGATCGACGCATAAACCGATGGATATGTGGAAGACAGACACATACATACATAAATTCATACATACTTGGACCTATCCTGTTTCTGACATACGTAAATGATCTCCCAGAGGGTATAGACTCATTCCTCTCGATGTTTGCTGACGACGCCAGAATTATGAGAAGGATTAAGACAGAGGAGGACAGCTTGAGGCTTCAAGAAAACCTGGACAAGCTGCAGGAATGGTCGAACAAATGGCTGTTAGAGTTTAACCCAAGCAAATGTAATGTAATGAAGATAGGGGTAGGAAGCAGGAGACCAGATACAAGGTATCATATGGGAGATGAAATACTTCAAGAGTCAGAGAGAGCGAAAGACCTGGGGTTGATATCACGCCAGACCTGTCCCCTGAAGCTCATATCAAGAGGATAACATCAGCAGCATATGCCAGGTTGGCCAACATAAGAACGGCCTTTAGAAACTTGTGTAAGGAATCTTTCAGAACATTATATACCACATATGTCAGACCAATCCTGGAGTATGCGGCTCCAGCATGGAGTCCATATCTAGTCAAACATAAGACTAAACTGGAAAAGGTTCAAAGGTTTGCCACCAGACTAGTACCCGAGCTGAGAGGTATGAGCTACGAAGAGAGACTACGGAAATTAAACCTCACTTCGTTGGAAGACAGACGAGTTAGGGGGGGACATGATCACCACATTCAAGATTCTCAAGGGAATCGACAGGGTTGATAAAGACAGGCTATTTAACACAAGGGGCACACGCACTAGGGGACACAGGTGGAAACTGAGCGCCCAAATGAGCCACAGAGATATTAGAAAGAACTTTTTTAGTGTCAGAGTGGTTGACAAAAGGAATGTATTAGCAAGTAATTTGGTGGAGGCTGACTCCATACACAGTTTCAAGTGTAGATATGATAGAGCCCAATAGGCTCAGGAACCTGCACACCTGTTGATTGACGGTTGAGAGGCGGGACCAAAGAGGTAGAGCTCAACCCCCGCAAGCACAACTAGGTGAGTACATACATACATACAAACTTACATACATACATACATACATACATACATACATACATACATACATACATACATACATACATACATACATACATACATGCATACATGCATACATACATACATACATACATACATACATACATACATACATACATACATACATACATGAGGCGCTGGTGGCTCATTGGACAGCACACTGTATACGTAGTCGTGTGGACCGGGGTTCGATTCCCGGCGCCGGTGGAGACAATTGGGCACAGTTTGTTTCACCCTGATGCCCCTGTTACCTAGCAGTAAATAGTTGCCTGAGAGTAAGTGTTACTGGCTGCTTCCTGGGAGTGTGCGTATGTGTGTAGGAAAAAGTAATTAAAATTAATCGTTGATTGACCGTTTAGAGGCGAGCTAAAAGAGCAGAGCTCAACCCCTGCAAGCACAACTAGGTGAATACATACATATATACATACAAATAGGGACCATAACTAACATGGGGAAAATCTCCCCAGACAGAGCCTCCCTAACTTATCAGAACTGAAACAGGATGGGAACTTCCTGTCAGGAACCCCAAATTGATCACAGTGTGATAAATAAAAAATGCAACAATAATAACACCATCAGAGTAGTCACCCTCTCGTGCTGCCACTTCTTCTGACACTACACTCAAATACAATGTCAGGCCACTCACTCAAATATCATCCAGAATAATACCTAATTTACGAGAAAGGGATTAACGTCACTAAGATGAGAAACCAGACTCAGTAACCACGTGTTGTCACGTGTTTACACTCATGAAGTGAACACCTGTAGTCGCATGTTCACACCCATGAAGTGAACACCTGTTGTCACATGTTCACACTCATGAAGTGAACACGTGTAGTCGCATGTTCACACCCACGAAGTGAGCACCTGTTGTCACGTGTTCACACCCATGAAGAGAGCACCTGTTGTCACATGTTCACACCCTTGAAGTGAGCACCTGTTGTCGCATGTTCACACCCTTGAAGTGAGCACCTGTTGTCACGTGTTCACACCCTTGAAGTGAGCACCTGTTGTCACGTGTTCACACCCTTGAAGTGAGCACCTGTTGTCACATGTTCACACCCATGAAGTGAGCACCTGTTGTCACGTGTTCACACCCATGAAGAGAGCACCTGTAGTCACGTATTCACACCCATGAAGAGAGCACCTGTAGTCACATATTCACACCCATGAAGTAAGCACCTGTTGTCACGTGTTCACACCCATGAAGTGAGCACCTGTTGTCACGTGTTCACACCCATGAAGAGAGCACCTGTAGTCACGTATTCACACCCATGAAGTAAGTGTGCCTCGAAGAAGACGATATGCAGCATCCGGGAGAGCCTTGTCGGGCTCTCTCGTGCACACTGGCACATATTGTCTTCTCCTACCATCCCATATATATTTATATATATAGGGCAATTTATAGTACAAGATTACATGATTACAAAATGTGGCATTAACACATACACAACACAACCAAAACTGTGCAAGTAAAATGAAAAACACGCCGATGGAAACACTGATAAATGTTACGGACAGATTCGATCATTGTTGCATTCGATCACTTCTTTGAATTCCTCCGAAGTTGGACTCGTGGCCAAGATACAATAGGCATTTCCCCTCTGAATCGCGACACTGAGGTGCTAGAACAAGAAACTTTTCACTCTCTGGTCCTTTGTAGCGCTGATAAATTTGTCCTCCAATTCCTTCAGGAACTTACAATGCACATTTCCCTCACGAACCGAGGGTCTCCAAACCGATTAGAATAAAGCTGTAGCAGTGTGCCAGACCTCTCTATTTGATGGTTTTCTGCGATTCCCTGAAAGAAGCAGCGCCGCCCCCTTTCACCTGTGCTGTGGTAGAGGTAGGTACTGGCCATTGTAGAAGCGCATGTGTAGTCCCACACCACTTGCTTACCATCCTTCCAAGGAAGGATGGTAAGCTTTCTGGGTGCGTCAGAGGTTCGTTGGGTCTGAATAAGTGTGGTTCTCTTTGTGCTGAGCAGCAGGCCATGGCGAGGCTCCTCTTGATGTTTTTTGTTGACTTCTTCATGTCTTGCAGTCTTACCCTGGGATTTACGACTTACCAGACTATGACGACCATATTGCTCTGCCATCGCCAATCCACAGATGCATCTACGTTCGGTGAGAATGGGGGCGGCATGGCAAAGGGCAACTCCAATGCTGAGGGCGTCATGATTGAGGCGAGTTCCCAGGGCTGGATTGGGCACAGCAAATAAAAAAAACTATGGCATTGAGTGCTGTTACTGCTAGGAGGCAGGCTTTGTTCTCAGCATCTGCGTTTTCAAGCATTGTTGTGGAGGTCTTTTTCAATATGGGGGTATCCCAGTGGGCCTACTTGTGGTTTTTTAGGGCCTGTGTTCGGGGTAGAGGATGTGCAATGGTTTTCCATTGACTGGCTGCTTCGATGAACTTTTGATCATGAGTTCCCGCTGTGTTACTCATACGCTCCAGTAGGATCTGCCCTACTAATTCGTTGGCTGCTCTACATTCTGGAAGTGCTCCCTCAGTTGCCTTTCATATGCCTATTCCCCCGAATCTCACTGGTAGTGTTGCTTGGTCCCACTGACTGTCATCTAAATCTTAGTTAAGTGCCTTCCTGAATATTGACTTGAGGAGCTCATCATTTTTAACTTCGCACTTGGAGGGGTTAAGAACGAAATCCAGGGTCTTCCCCTGTGACTTCACCAGCTGCAGATCTTCCAGCAGGGAGTCTTTTGTGCCTACCAGAGTGCCATTATCCAGGAACCAGACGTTGAGCTCATTTTAGTCTGCTTTTGATATCTCGAACCGCTATACAAAAGAAGAAAGATGCAATTGGTCTTCCTGTTGAATTCCGTTTGCTGAGGTGATTTCGTGTTTGCCAAACAGGAGGGTTGAGTCTATGCTGTAACCTGCTGACACAAAGGGGTGAATGCTTCGGCAATGTTCCTGGATTGCGGTGAGGACTACATCCCTTTTGACCGAGTTGAAAGCGTTTTTGAAATCTAATTTTACTACTGCCTGGTCTTCAGTAAGAGAACTAATGTAGGCTCGTGCTGCATGAGCTGCTGCTTCACAATCTTGGGGGGACCCCAAACCCCAGCTGGTTGGGTTGCAGCATGGTGGCTGCTTCCATTTGGATACTTCTGACAAAAGCCCTTGCAACTAGGCGGCGAAGGGTATTACCAACGGCAATGGGTCTGATCCCTCCCCCCTTCTTTTTCAGGGCACATAGGGATGCACCAAAGAAGAATGGTTTGATTTCATTAGGGATTAACCCGGCGAGGCAGTTGCTGACAAACATTGTGATTACTGTCAGAAGCGCTTCTGCAGCTGGGCCAAGAACAGGGTTCACCATTTCCTTCACATGTTGAGGTCTTACCCCTGTGTAGCCTCCTGAGGAGCCCGGAGCAAATGAAACGATAGCGTTATAAACTTCGGACTCAGCACTCAGGAGCATCAGGCTCCTGAGTGCTGCTTCCCTCCTAGCTGGGTGGAACCTGGTAGTTCTGTATACCATGCGCCATGTCTATACCAGATAACATTCTAAGGAAACTACTCCAAGCTTGTACTAAAGAGGCACCCTTCTTGAGCTCGGATGGGCACATGTATAAGCAAGTAGATGGGGTCGCTATGGGTTCTCCCCTAGGTGTACTGTTTGCGAACTTCTACATGGGTACCATCGAACAAAAGGTCTTAGTCGACATGAACTTGAAACCGGCCATATACTGCAGGTATGTTGACGACATTTTAAAACAGGTACCTGATGTCAGACATCTGCAGGAGCTGAAGGAGGCATTTGAGCGGAATTCTGTGTTGCGTTTCACTTACGAGATGGAGAAGGATGGGAAGCTGCCCTTTCTAGATGTAACAGTCATGGAAAGGAGCGGAGGTTTTCACACTGCAGTCTACACTAAGGAAACAAACATAGCAATGTGCCTCAGTGCCAACAGTGACTGCCCAGACAGGTACAAGAGGAGTGTTGTTAACGCTTATGTCGACTACTACTATGCAACGCCTGATTTGCCTAATAAGCCATGTTCACATGAAATAATATATTTTCTCTAATTTTTTTCTTATGAAATGATAAAGCTACCCATTTCATTATGTATGAGGTCAATTTCTTTTATTGGAGTTAAAATTAA
The DNA here is from genome assembly GCF_040958095.1 of Procambarus clarkii. Taxonomy (NCBI): domain Eukaryota; kingdom Metazoa; phylum Arthropoda; class Malacostraca; order Decapoda; family Cambaridae; genus Procambarus; species Procambarus clarkii. The sequence goes on from NC_091193.1 coordinate 36,468,885, forward strand.
CGTAGATATATGACCGAACCTAACCAACCCTACCTAACCTAACCTAACCTATCTTTATAGGTTAGGTTAGGTTAGGTAGCCGAAAAAGTTAGGTTAGGTTAGGTTAGGTAGGTTAGGTAGTCGAAAAACCATTAATTCATGAAAACTTGGCTTATTAGGCAAATCAGGCGTTGCATAGTAGCCTGAGAAGTGCGTTCTGGCTACTAGGTATATATATATATATATATATATATATATATATATATATATATATATATATATATATATATATATATATATATATATTTATATATATATATATATATATATGTATATATAACATATATATGTATATATAACATATATATATATATGTCGTACCTAGTAGCCAGAACGCACTTCTAAGCCTACTATGCAAGGCCCGATTTGCCTAATAAACCAAGTTTTCCTGAATTAATATATTTTCTCTAATTTTTTCTTATGAAATGATAAAGCTACCCATTTCATAATGTATGAGGTCAATTTTTTTTATTGGAGTTAAAATTAACGTAGATATATGACCGAACCTAACCAACCCTACCTAACCTAACCTAACCTATCTTTATGGGTTAGGTTAGGTTAGGTAGCCGAAAAAGTTAGGTTAGGTTAGGTTAGGTAGGTTAGGTAGTCGAAAAACAATTATTTCATGAAAACTTGGCTTATTAGGCAAATCGGGCCTTGCATAGTAGGCTGAGAAGTGAGTTCTGGCTACTAGGTACGACATATATATATATATATATATATATATATATATATATATATATATATATATATATATATATATATATATATATATATGTCGTACCTAGTAGCCAGAACTCACTTCTCAGCCTACTATTCAAGGCCCGATTTGCCTAATAAGCCAAGTTTTCCTGAATAAATATATTTACTATAATTTTTTTCTTATGAAATGATAAAGCAACCCTTTTCTTTATGTATGAGGTCAATTTTTTTTTATTGGAGTTAAAATTAATGTAGATATATGACCGAACCTAACCAACCCTACCTAACCTAACCTAACCTATATTTATAGGTAAGGTTAGGTTAGGTAGCCAAAAAAAGCTAGGTTAGGTTAGGTTAGGTAGGTTAGGTAGACGAAAAAACATTAATTCATGAAAACTTGGCTTATTAGGCAAATCGGGCCTTGAATAGTAGGCTGAGAAGTGCGTTCTGGCTATTAGGTACGACATATATATATATATATATATATAACATATATATGTATATAACATATATATATATATATATATATATATATATATATATATATATATATATATATATATATATATATATATATATATATATATATATATACATATATATATATATATATATATATATATATTTATATATATATATATATATATATATATATATATATATATATATATTTATATATATATATATATATATATATATATATATATATATATATATATATATTTATATATATATATATATATATATATATATTTTATATATATATATGTCGTTCCTAGTAGCCAGAACGCACTTCTCAGCCTACTATGCAAGGCCCGATTTGCCTAATAAGCCAAGTTTTCACGAATTAATTGTTTTTCGACAACCTAACCTACCTAACCTAACCTCACCTAACTTTTTTGGCTACCTAACCTAACCTAACCTATTAAGATAGGTTAGGTTAGGTTAGGTAGGGTTGGTTAGGTTCGGTCATATATCTACGTTAATTTTAACTGCAATAAAAAAAAATTGGACTCATACATAATGAAATGGGTAGCTTTATCATTTCATAAGAAAAAAATTAGAGAAAATTTATTAATTCAGGAAAACTTGGCTTATTAGGCAAATCGGGCCTTGCATAGTAGGCTGACAAGTGCGTTCTGGCTATTAGGTACGACATATATATATATATATATATATATATATATATATATATATATATATATATATATATATATGTCGTACCTAGTAGCCAGAACTCACTTCTATGCCTACTATGCAAGGCCCGATTTGCCTAATAAGCCAAGTTTTCATGAATTAATTGTTTTTCGACTACCTAACCTACCTAACCTAACCTAACTTTTTCGGCTACCTAACCTAACCTAACTTATAAGGATAGGTTAGGTTAGGTTAGGTAGGGTTGGTTAGGTTCGGTCATATATCTTCGTTAATTTTAACTCCAATAAAAAAATATTGACCTCATACATAATGAAATGGGTAGCTTTATCATTTCATAAGAAAAAAATTAGAGAAAATATATTAATTCAGGAAAACTTGGCTTATTAGGCAAATCGGGCCTTGCATAGTAGGCTGAGAAGTGCGTTCTGGCTACTAGGTACGACATATATATATACACATATATATATATACATGTTATTTATATATATATAAATATATATATATATATATATATATATATATGTATATATATATATATATATGTATATATATATATATATATATATATATATATATATATATATATATATATATATATATATATATGTATATATATATATATGTATATATATATACATCCAAGAATGGCAGACTATTATTTTCACTATTTTCATGTGTAAATCGGAGTACTGACTCTCTCTCGAGACGGTTTTTTTAGATCAATTAGTTCATCTGAGTCTTTTACTATTACGAATATGTCCTCTACATAACGGCAATATACAGTTGGTTTTTGTCTGCTACTGAAGACTCTGTCTTCGATGGTTCCCATATAAAAATTAGCAAATAAGACTCCTAAGGGGGAGCCCATTGCTACTCCGTCTATTTGTAGATACATGTCTCCTTGTGGACTGATGAAAGGGGCTTCCTTTGTACATGCTTCTAGAAGACTCTTCAAGTAACGGGGGGTGGGGGAAAAAAGCTCTATCTTGTCCATTATTCCACCCCCCAGTTAACTAACGAGGCCGGGGGAAACAGCTCTCTCTAGTCCGTTATCCCGTCTCAGTTAGCTAACTATTCTAGAGCACCTCCAGAGTCCCTAAGGGGACTTATTTGCAGGTAGAGTAAAAGTTGTTCGATTTGTTTATAAATTTATTTATGAAATATTTATAAAAAGGGCTACAACTGGTCTAAGTTTCAGCATCATACCCTAAACAGAAAAGGAGAACAAAATACAGAACGTATTATGCAACGAATTTTCAACATTTGCAAAAAGTTGCAGGGAACACATGTGTCAACTAAAATCATTTCTATAACACTCAGATATCACATTAGCATGTAATAAAGGATTTATAATTGGTGTTTTAGCCAAAAAGTGTTTAGTGCAATAATATAATTATTCAAAGTTACCCTTCCAAAAATATGCAATATATGATGTTTATAAATTTTTATAAAATCAACAAATGAACTTTGGACTAAAATGTCTCAATAGGTTTGTAGAAGCACAAACTCTACATATAAGGTGTAATTTGCATATAAATTGATTAATAAATGAAAGGTGAGAATCACCTGGAAGTTGTAAATTACTTACCTGAGTAAAATAAGATCAAAGTTCGGCCACCTGTAGCCGAGTTTGACATCGACCTATTTCGTTCATAATTGGCACCCTTGCAGATAGGCATCCATTGAACAAGGTGTGCAAGTTCCATGCACATCCCCTGATAACAAACTAAAAAAAAAAATTGTAAATAAAAAAAAAAAAAAAATATATATATATATATCCTGCACATACATATTACAGTTATTACCAACTATCAAATTATAACACTAAAACATACTAACCTATTGACATTGGTCCGAATTGTGGGTCCTCAAGGTCCTTAAAGCAACATTGCGATATTACCAGGAACGATAATGGAGCGCGCATAAGAACAGTCCGCACCCTATCAAACACACGAGGTGACTGGGGGCTGGGACTTCCCCTATAGCACAGCAAGGGATGAGAAGGTTGCCAATGAGTGTATATTTACTCCTTCTGCATACATCGATATTTACCACGTTATTACGAAAAATTTGACGTTTAGAACGTACGACGCAATACTCTTGGCGCGCCACAGCCGCTGGGCACCGGATTCTGCACAACTACGCATGGAAATGTACCATAAATACTTTAATTTATATCATAACATTATCGGGTTTGCGCCAAAGTGTTGCCAGAACGTTGTAGTATTTTTATAAATTTTTCAAAAAGATTCGATTTTTTCCGAATTTTTGCGTTTGATTTGGCCCCTAAGGCAGCCTCTCTCGTTCAACAACTTGTAACCTAGGTATTTGACTACCTAGTTGCTAAGACTACAAGGCACCGTAACTTGACCAGCTACCCGAAACTCTAGAGAGAACTCTAGAACACATTTCACTGCCACAAACGTATAAGAGACACGAAAGGAAAGAAATGAATAGTGAAGTAATTAGTGAGGGGTGTGGGGTGAGAGAGGTAGAGAGGTGGGAGGGACGAGGAGGGTCATTAGTTGAAAGTGAGAGTCTGGAGAGGGGTGGAGGGACGAGGAGGGTCATTAGTTGAAAGTGAGAGTCTGGAGAGGGGTGGAGGGAGAGGGGTAGATAGGTAGAAGTAGAAGTAGAGGAGTAGATAGTAGAAGACGAAATGCTGCCACCATCCATTCTAGATCATCACATACAAGACAAGGAATGGAACTTGTCTGTATCACAAAATTCTCAAAAGATGTTATCAAGGTCATTATTAGTATGTCCCATCTTTATCATGTACTTAGTAAAATCATGAAACACAGAGGCTTTCTCATCTCAACTCAACACTCTAGGGAACAAAGACAATTTAAATAATAAATTCATATTATATTTCATATGAAGTATCATACTTTAAGCAATTCAAGCATTCAAGATTTATATGCAAAGTGAGTCATCAGCCAAGAATTTGAGAACACTACAACTGACTGCCCCTGATCATCACACAACACTTGTAAAACACGACCAAGTCACCTTAATGTTCAACTCACCAAGTGTCTGCCTATAGCTGGATAGAGGGGGGGGGGGGTCTATAGTGGACAGAGACTGTCCCGCCCTGCCGGCCGACAGCCTCCCTGCTAGGGCCGTCTTCTCTGCTCTGTTGACTGCCGTTCTTCTCTGTCGTTAATGCTCTCGAATCGATAGTTCTCCGAGTATATATTGGGGAACCTAGTAACTAATTCCGCCCACAAGTAGATAGCCTCCGGCTCTCTACCAAGCCACTCCTTAAACGTCAGCATGTTTGAAGGCTACCAGGCTCCAATTATAAGATTAGTAGAAGTAAGGTGAAATTCGCATGATCTGACCTCAGGTCGCTTGGGGTCATTAACACTTAGAGGTGTGAAACTCAGGCCGACCAAGCTGGCGCCTTCTCAAATCCTTGTATGTGACTCATGTTTCTCTATGTATTTTAAATACAACTAAACCAAACACCTTACAGTGTTACATCTCCCCTTCTCCCCGAAAATAAAGTTTTTGCAACACTGCTAAAGCAAGCTAGCTGTGTGCGACAACTTTATTAACGAAAAGAATACATCCTAGCTAAACAAATATACATCATCCTACTCTAAAAAATGAAATATGCAGACAGACGTCCATTGTCTCTGGCTGGGTGACGTCACTGCTTGGTCTTGTAGATAGTCCTGTACCACATTTCTTCAACACAACTGCCTCCGTCGCTTCTCCGTCGTTAACGCACAACAACCCTTGGCCAACCAGGAAGCCGTTACTACTTGAATTGCGCACAGGACCGTGGAATTCGGTTGTCCCAGCTGATCTGTAATTGGCCCTACGTCAGTCACCATGAGAGACGTATATTGGGGTTTTTCACAGCTATAGGGACTACAAGTTTCGAGACCTCGTATAGTTGGCACAGTAGAAATCCCATCCTACTCTTCTCCTCCCTGTTGCTCCAGCACGCCTCCTTCAGAGAGCCACTTCTGACAGCCACATCAAGTCTGCACGACACAGGAAGAATCACTCAACAGAGCAACATGCTTGTAGGAGGGGCGGCCAGTTAATGCAAATGATCCTGTCTTGCAATTACGCTCCATGCAATGATGCTGACACCAGCAAGGGACACTAGGCATCGTGTCTCACTCAGCTTGGTCTTATCTTCTTCTTTCTTCTCTCTTCTTTCTCCTCTCATGGGTCTTTGACAAGCGACCTGGGGTCCATTGAGGGTCCGTCCGTCCTGGGGTCCATCCTGGATAGACCGATGTTGGTGGGACAGACTGGAGTCGTCGTTGTTCCTCTTCCATCTTTACTGGGTCGTCTGGGGTCGTATGCAGAACGACCTGGGGTTCACTGGGGGTCCGTCTGTCTTAGGGTCCACTGGGGCCCGTCCGTCTTGGGGTCCACTGGGGTCCGTCCGTCCTGGGGTCCACTGGGTAGACCCATGTTGACCGACCGAGAGGGCTGCATCTTGGGGTCCCCGGGGTGGTGGTGGTGGTGGTGGAGCCATGACCTCTAGGTAGGGGCTGGTCGTGGTGGTGGTGAGGAACGCCCCTGAGTGTGGTACACAGCAGCCGTCTCCCTCTTTTGTATGTGCGCCTCGCCTCTCTTCTGGCTCCAACCTATGAATGAACAGAAAGGCGACAATACCGTGCTCCCAAAATGTTGTGTAACCCTGTAGTTTGTATAGGGTTTACACAGTCCAGTCATAATGCTCTCCTCCTGGCAACGACTACACTCAAATTTTAATAATCCAATTAACTCTGAATGATATTGACTTGGTGGAACATAAAACAGTAACAGAGTAAAGTTAGAGAAGAGAGAATAAGGTCATCACTACTTTTACTTGTCACCTAAAACAAATCTCCACAAAAAAATATCAATAATAATAGAGACCAAACACTAGCCCAACTTAACTATACCGTTCCTAATCTTACGTACTTAATTAACCGTTACTCCCACCCTTAACCTACAGCCACCTACGTGACCCAGAGTGTTTCCCTCACTTCTCCGCGGGTCCACAACTCCAAACTTTTGCCACCCCTGTGACCAGACTATCTAACGTCGAACGTCCCCAACGTGAAGTCTACTGACATACAACCCGTTCTCACACAAGACAGCACATATATGACTTAATGCTTGAAGTCAATATGTTGAATGTGATTTAGTAAATATGTGATATATTTCCAGTTACCTTTTATACCAAGGCCCAAACTCTTGCTCACGTACCAGTTTACGTCTCACAGTACCCGTCCATCAACGTAGATAGCAGAATAGTCTTGATTGGTTCAATTATAATGAAAATTGTAGTTTTCAGGTCCCACATGGGTTGTGAAATTTACCTACTATTGTCCATGCTCTTAGAATATTACAGATCAGCTACATCCTATTGAAGGCTCGTAGTTTTGTTTTGAGAAATATTAGTTGTTCTTAGTAAATTATAATAAGCACTATAAATAATTACATAGAATAACAGTGCTTCACCAATCAATATTATATACCATAGTTTGCGCTTTAAAAATCTTTAAAGAATGTTTTGTAGGAATGCTAACAGAAAATGATATTATGTTGGAATGTTTATGGGGTAAACTACTGCAAACTTGGGGATCACTTCCACCCACAGGAAGGTTATGGAGTCCAATACCATCCACTGGATGTGTATGGCGTCCACTACCACCGACAGGATGGGTATGGGGCTCACAACCACCCACAGGATGGGTATGGGGTCCAATAACACCCACTGGATGTGTATGGCGTCCGTTGCCGCCCACAGGATGAGTATAGGGTCCAGTATCGCCCACGGGATTAGTATATAGGGTCCACTGCCGCCCACAGGGTCGGTAAAGGGTCCATTACCGCCCACAGGGTTGGTAGGGGGTCAACTGCCGCCCACAGGGTCGGTAGGGGGTTCACTACCGCCCACAGGGTCGGTATGGCGTCCACTACCGCCCACAGGGTCGGTAGGAGGGGTCAACTGCAACCCACAGGGTCGGTATGGGGTCCACTACCGCCCACAGGGTCGGTAGGGGGGTCAACTGCCGCCCACAGGGTCAATATGGGGTCCACTACCGTCCACAGGGTCGGTATGGGGTCTACTACCACCCACACGGTCGGTATGGAGTCCACTGCCGCCCACAGGGTCGGTATGGGGTCCACTACCGCCCACAGGGTCGGTAGAGCGTCCACAAGGTCGGTAGAGCGTCCACAGGGTCGGTAGGGGTCCACTACTGCCCACAGTGTTGGTAGGGGGTTCCACTGCCGCCCACAGGGTCGGTAGGGGGTCCACTGCCGCCCACAGGGTCGGCAGGGGGTCCACTATCGCCCACAGGGTCGCTATGAAGTCAACTACCGCCCATAGTGTTTGTATAGTGTCCACTACCGCCCATAGTGTTTTTATGGGGTCCACTACCCCTCATAGTGGCGGTAAGGGGGGTCCATTACTACCCACAGGGTGTGTCTGGGGTCTATTTTTTTCTGTATAGCAGAGGTGGCAATACTGCTTTCCCAATCTCATTTGTTATTCAATGTAAAATATATGTTGCTCGACTTGCAACAATTTATATTATATAAATATATATATATATATATATATATATATATATATATATATATATATATATATATATATATATATATATATATATATATATATATATATATATATGTCGTACCTAGTAGCCAGAATGCACTTCTCAGCCTACTATTCAAGGCCCGATTTGCCTAATAAGCCAAGTTTTCATGAATTAATGTTTTTTTCGACTACCTAACCTACCTAACCTAACCTAACCTAACTTTTTCGGCTACCTAACCTAACCTAACCTATAAAGATAGGTTAGGTTAGGTTAGGTAGGGTTGGTTAGGTTCGGTCATATATCTACGTTAATTTTAACTCCAATAAAAAAAAATTTACCTCGTACATAATGAAATGGGTAACTTTATCATTTCATAAGAAAAAAATTAGAGAAAATATATTAATTCAGGAAAACTTGGCTTATTAGGCAAATCAGGCCTTGCATAGTAGGCTGAGAAGTACGTTCTGGCTATTAGGTACGACATATATATATATATATATATATATATATATATATATATATATATATATATATATATATATATATATATATATATATATATATATATGTATGTATGTATATAGTATAGTGCCTTTGCAATAATGTACCAATGTGTGTATTTGTTGTATTGTATTGTCGAAATACATTGTTCACATGAAATACATGTGAAATATTGTTGAAAACATCTTGATGACTTATTAAACCAAAATTATTTATTAGTCAGAAGAAAGACAAAAACGCGATCTATATGTTAAACCTCTACCAGACAAATATTTTAAGTAAAACCGAAGATATATGTAGTTTTATAAAAGGGGCAGTTTTCATCGCTCGTCGAGCTCGAAACCGCCGCATTCATCTCAGAGCCATGCCTATTTCACGCAGATTCCTTAATAAACGTAAGAGTTTTATATGTCACAAGAAAGATAGAAATATAAGCTTCATTCTAAATACCTTACCATGGGTATATTTAAATTTAATTTAATTTAATTTATTTAAAATTAATAAATTTAAACTCTCTCAGAACAATGTTTATTTCACGTAAATTCGTTAATAAACATATATGTTTTATATGTCTCAAGAAAGGCAGACATATAAGCTTCACTTTAAACACTTTACCATAGACATATTTAAAGTTCTAATGAAGATACATGTATTTTAAAAATTATGGAGCTCCCACCTCGTACAGACTGAACGACGGAGCAACTCTCTCTCAGATCAATGTGTATTTCACGTGAATTCGTTAATAAACACAAATGTTTTATATGTCTTAAGCAAGATAGAAATAAGAGCTTCATTTTAAACACTTTACAATATACATATTTATAGCTCAAGTGAAGATACATATGTTTTTATAGTAGCGCTCATTAGCTTGTCGGGCATGGAGTGCAGACGCCTACGCACTTGCCGATATATTGTATAATTAACAAAGATACGTTAATAAAGCCTAAAATCTTATATGCCTCCAGAAAGACCGAGATATGAACATTATTATGATTGCACCAAATGAAATATATCATATTCGAGAACAAAGATATATCAATTTTAAATTAAGTTTCGACTCTTGCTCGGGCGAGAGAGATGGGGCGACTCTCGCCCCATCTATTGGAGATTCTGTCCACTAAAGACCCAAAGCTACTCAAACCCTCCTAGCATTATTTAAGTAATGAAGTAATATGGTATATTTACTCACTATAATGTGGGTGCTGAATGCAGAACATGAGAAAACATATATTTACTCTAAACTAATATAATTTCATTATGAAATAAATAGCATCAAAGGAAGTCGACAGTCCAAGCGTCAATGTTGTGGAACGACTTATCAAAGATATATCGTTGTTTGGAAAGTGTTTGTTGGCATATCCAGTTGTCGCACTTCTCTGCACAAATTATCACAAATTTAAATTATAATGTTAACAAGTAGAATACGTATTTTTAATAAAATCTAACATAACTAGCCAGAAAACATTTAACATTTATTTAAAAATATATGTTTGGAAGTTAAATCGACTTCATAGGACAATAGTTTTGTTATATATACTCGTTATTCGTTGACATGCGTTCGCTACTTAAACTACCATGTACTGTACTTATGTAAAATCTCCCATGTCTCTTCGCTCATCTCACCGAACCCTACAGGCTCTGTGATATATTGTTTAATTAATTGAGATTCACAAATAAAGCTTATAATTGTATATGTTATCAAAAAGGCAGAGCTTAGTTTAGTTCATTTATTATGCACCCCATACCCATCCTATGAGCGATAGTGGAGTGATACAGAGGCACATAATGGGCTCAGGGACTGAGCCCACAATTCATATAGCCATTAAGCAAGTTATAATCTTGATAAGCTAGTTACAAAAGTCAATGCACATTGTCACATCAACAATGGGCTCGAAACCGGCCACAAGTACAGTTTATAATTTAAGCAACTGACATATATGGAGGGCTAGTGTCACAATTGATATGTTTATCCTACACATAACCCCCTCTCCCCCATCCAATGGGCAGCGGTGGATAGGTTACAATCAAGTCGTTTTTTGCGTTTTATTCAGAGATTAGATCTTATTGGGTGAGGAAAGATATTCATATTTAAAAGAAGGCTTCTTGGCTGATGCTCTCCATTGATGGAAAATATAAAACCTTTTGAAAATCAATGTTAGTTTGATCTAGATATTGTAATTAACGAAAGTATTTATGTCATCAGAAAGGTAGAAATATAGGCTACATTTAAAATCCTTTGTCATAAATATAACTGAAGTGAAAACGAAGATATATGCGTTTTGATAGTTACTTGATGGCTAGCTCTGGAAGTGTGAAGCCCTGCACACCAGCCAATAAATTGTATAATTAGTTTCCATATATTTTAATTAATCTTAAAAATCTATATGTCAGAAGAAAGGAAGATGTAGCCGTTAATGTGACTACATTTAAAAATATATATCTCTTAAGTTAAATAAATAATACCACCTTATCGCCGGTGTCCGGACACATGAAAACTACCTAGGTATCAGTATCCAGCCAGGCGGGGATCACAGGCTGCACAATACTGATAAACTATGTAATGCACTACTTGTGGTCGATCTCGAACCCATTTATGATGTGACGACTTATAGTGAATTTTGTAACTAGCTCATCCAGATTGTAACTTGCTTAGCTAAATGAATTGTGGGGATCGGTCCATTCATTTTCTTTCTTTATTATGCACCCCATAATACACATCCTGTGGGCGGTGGTGTAAAGGATTACAGAGGCACATAATCGGTTCAGGAACTGAACCCTCTAGTTCGTTTAGCTAAGCAAATAACAATCTTTTGACGCTAGTTACAAAATTATTAATGTACACATACTTATGCATACATGTACATATTCATACGTGTACATATATACATACACATACATATTTAATGACCCACACAAATACACACATCAGTAATCTTTTGTGTCACAAGTAATTCAACAAGAGGCTCACAACAGTCACTATACAAGGCACTTTACATCTATGAGGAGTCGCACAGTTACTAGTCTTGCTCCACACCCACCCAACTGGGCGGCAGCTTTACAGTCATGTGCTCCACACCCACCCAACTGGGCGGCAGCTTTACAGTTACCTGGTGTTATTCTTCACCTATATCTTTTTCTGGTTAATCCCTTTTTACATTATGCAGTTCAGGTTTCGTCGCCATACTATAGTTTTTAGTTTAGTTAATTTATCACATAATGGGTTCAGGGACTGAACACACAATTTATTTATCTAAGCAAGTTACAATCTTGAGGAGCTAGCCACAAAATTCATAACACATCGTCACATCAACTGGGCGGCAGCTTTGCAGTCATGTGCATGCATTACTTACAGTAAGCAAATTTTGGATACTTCGCTAAAATTTCGGGCAGCACATCATTATGAATGAAGTACTTACACATTTCATGGACACCATTGATGTTGTTATCTTTAAATTCCGCGATTTTTTCACATTCCATTATATAATGACGCAAAGTATGCGAATAGTTCTGCTGACAGATTACATTTAGTCAAATCTACATCATCAGATGTTACAAACTCCCAGAGGTACTTGTAGCCGAGCCTAAACCTAGCAGTGGTAACATCTAGAAGTCTGCTAACATTATTGGATGACCCATAGACGTGCGATTCATCAAAGTTTACACAATATTGTGAAATTGAGAGTCAGTGTAGTAACATAAATTGGTAAATCATAAATATTGTAAGTTAAGAATCTGATGCATGTGTGTGTGTTGGGGGGGGGGTTATACCCATGGTAAGCGAGAGTGGAAAGTAACCTTAGACGTACTGCGGTAAACGTGGTGGGGGGGGGGGGGGGAGGAGGGAGGGGGGGAGAGTCAAATTCACCCTCCAACATCTGGGCATAGTACCACCAGCCTCCACAACACTCCATCAGCCTCCAGCTGGTGCTTGTAGATGCCTCATCTTGTGAGAGTTTGGTTATTTTTAACTTGTGAGAAGTTTTGGAATAAATTGAAATTGGTATAAGGAATTTTAGCTCGGAAAATTTCTAAGAATTTTCTTTATTCTTTAACCTTTATTCCTGTCGTGATATTCAACTAGGTCGCCTGAGGAAGGACTTGCTTAGCTAACACACCAGTGTAGTAACCAGCTCATTCCTCACTTTGGGACCATGTATGAACAATTGACTAGGCGCGAGCAAACGCCGAGACCCCAATGAAAATTGAAATCCCCCCCACTTAGGCCGCCGACCTTCGCCAATCGCCGAAGCGAATCTAACGAGTAGGTCACGGGCTCTCACAACAATAATTTATTGTTGTGTGGTGCCGTATATTTGATCCAAAGCTCAGAAAGTTAGTCTCAATTTTAGTCGAGTGTGAAGAACATTTGCATAACAATAATAATGTGTGGGGGTGTAACGAAAAGACAGTGTTAACCATAACAACTTAGTTTATTCAATAAAGTACTAACTACTACAACAAAACAAAAGAAATGTCAATGACGTTACTCGAAATCCTTCCTGTGACACTATCAATGACAGCTAGACACCAGCCCCTCGGACTGCATAATGAACTAACTCGAACATAAGCGTGACCACAGAGGAATCAACAAGCAAGCAAGAACTAACAGATCTATAATCACAATTACAACAAATGACACAGTAGGTTCTGAAATACGTCTCCAGTAACCTCCTAACTGTTCTACGCCTCAGTGCAGTCTACTCCTGCAACAGCGGTTGCAATGCAATCAAATCAGTAGTCTTTCAATGACAACAATAACTAATGGGTTCACTGGCAACTCCAGCACCCTTCCTCAAATTAATCCTTACGTCAACACTCCGTCCCACGGACGATCAACAATCAATAACAATTGATTTACGTTAATAACACAATAACATTTACGTTAATAACAAGGTAACATTTACGTTAAATTAACAACTCTTACAACTGTCACTAGTAACGCGGAAATCAACAACACTACCCGTCGAGCATTCAGTGAGAAAATCCCATTAATCCCTGTACTTCCAGACAGCTGATTAATCTCTTTACTAGTTACGTTAATTTACGTTAATCGGTTACTAATCACTCAGCGATGGTAAACTCTGATTTGCAATGTCCAAAGTGCTAAGAGAACGGTAATCACTCGTGATTACCTTTAGAGTAATTAATTACTATCCTCAAGATCAATAATTAAACAATTAAAATACGCAACCTTTCACACTGGCTCAGCAATTTACATTAAGGTACGAATTCCGTCTGAGCCTTCCATACTCAGACCAATTCAGGCGACTAATAACAGAAATTAGCCCCACGTTTACGTTATTCTAAATGACGTTACTCCTCTCACGAGTCAATCAAGTGCCGGTACTTCCGGGCAGATAACGACGTTACGTTAATGGAACAATGTAGCCTTCGTGTGAGTCGATCAAACAAGGATCGAGGTTAATTACTTTGACTTCCTGAAACACGTCAATTACCCGGCCCACTGACCGTTAATTACGACAGACAATACTCTAATTCTTATCTGGCTGATGGCTAGGCTCCTCGAGACTACCGTAGCTGCTTACAGGAAAGTAAATTAACCCAAACGCATTCTACGTTACTCAAATTGTCAAAGAACAAATTCTCTTAAAGCAATGGGCGTTCCCTTGGTTACGTTATATTAATTGCCTCGCAATCACCTCACTGAATACTGGACTTCGATGTCCTACCAGATAACCAGGAGAATATATGTGTATCCAAGTACTCGTCTACAGCCGAGTTCCCCCACGACAATGACAAATCACACTAACAAATCACAGTGATTTACGTTACAATCCGGTTCCTATGACAATACTGCAGAATCTAGCAAAATAACATACAGGACATGAACCCTCTAGAACCCTGCCCCACAATGGTTTTACTGAACTGCAATCACATATGGTGATTGCTCAACACTAGCAACAATCACCATCAAATAACAACCCCCTTTGCAATAACACACACGGCAAGTACTCCAATTTCCAAATATTAGGATACTGCACACACTTACTTACTTACTGCTGCAAAGGACCCCTAGAACATAGGTCAATATATTGCAATCACCACACAGTAAATAACACATTAACACTGGGCACCGTGACACTACGATTATATATATATATATAATTACCGCTGACACATGTAGCCTACAGCTATCAAACGTTATTGGGAACACTAAGGAGAATCTCACACTCCTTAAATCACATGGGTGAGTGATTTATCGGTCACGCATGCCGATAAACACTCGAGAGTTACGTTACTCGACAGAGCGGGGGCGGTCTCTCTAGACGGCCTCGTCACTCACCAAACCTCACCAAAATTACGTTAATTAATACTGCAACCACAATATATATATATTTATATAAATCACACTTGTCACGGCCCTGGGAACACTACAAGAAATTTAAGCCACACTGTGGCACACTCCACAATAATCATTGCCAGGAATCACTGGCGTTACACATACCTGAGCGCTCAGTGTTGGAATTCCACACCTGCAAGACCACACATGGAAATGATATCACTCCGTCCCACGGACGATCAAAAATGATTACCACAATGAAATAAAAGAATTTATTACATGGACATCCTCTCCGTCCTTGGCTAAACTATGTATATTCTGTGTTCCCGTGTGTACCCACACACACACACACACTGTACGTCTGTGTACACTTAAGTCCCTCTGGACTGACAAGATGACAACACAGGTGATTAATCTCCTCGCCCACAATTCACTCCACCTGAACAGGTGCTGCGTGACAATGTGACGGAACACTTGACCTCGAATTCAAGCTTTAGAGACTACTAATCACCGAAATACACACATAGGTACTTACTCATTCACACTGCCGGCTTTACACACCATTCCCATACATCAGGCACCCCGCTATAGGTGGCTGGCTCGCTCCGGGTGGCGTAGGCGGCGGTAGTTCCTGACCGTAGTACTTATACGGAAAATTGGCGCACACTCGAACCCCTCCCACTCAACACGGCCGAGTTCGCACCCTCGACTCCCCGGTGAAGTGAAGCGTTCATACCCAGGTGACGCGCACAACGATAGCGTCTCACACCAACATGGGAAATTGCCTTAACACTAACACGAATTTCCCCGTTCCCATCGACTGCTACAGAGCACTAGCAAGTCTAATCATCACTGGTATGGGATCTACGAGTCTGTTGCTGCTCGTATGCACATTCCCCCACGATCCCAGATCACTGTACCTCTACCCCCTGCATACAATAATGTCTTAAACCCCTCCAAGCGACGACTTCGGCCGGATTCTGTGACGACCGATGTCGTAGGTGAAGCAGGAAGCATCAGCAGTTGTAGTCCAGCCACCACGACGCCCTATACATCAATTTGGCCGAATTGAGTACAGGAACGTCTTGACAAGGTGGCGGCTGAGTTCAGAATGATGCTCACACCGGCTCTTCCCGCGTCCTTCTCGAAATAACCAATGAGAGGAAGGCATACAGCGGCCTACCCCTCTCATCCAATCAGCGACGGTGTAGCATAGCCCCTAGGGCAGCTCTAAGATGGCCGACCAACATGGCGGCTCAAGATGTTTACTAAGATGGCGGCTGGTTTCCATGACAACCACTCAAGTGGGCAGCCAGCGCGGGGGCCCCACATGTTTCACCCCACGCCTGCGGCCTAGGCGTTCGCGCGCAAAGCTGAGCCTAGCCTCATGCCATACAATGAGATGATGCTATCAGCTCTAGCACTGTCCACAGACATGCCACCCCGGCCAGGGTAACATTTATGGACTGCTGATGACTGGGGCTCTCACATGAGCCCAAACACTAGATGTTTCGGTTGCTGGTACAAAACTTAAGTCCGCCCACTTAACAAGTGTACTGGCTCCCACAGGCATAAGAGCACTATTGTAAGTGAGCTGGTGAACCACCTCCTCACATAACTCCCCACCAAAAAGATAAAATTTCCCGGAGGAAAATTTCATCTAAAAATCACCAGCCACTTACACTTGGCTCTTAATTAAGTGCACGGCGGCTGGGTGGTGGTGGTGATTCATCCGTTTTCTGTTGACGTCGGTGGCTGGCGGGACAAGATGTGACGTCACTGGCTCGTCCAGGGTGGTACTTCCTGACCATAGTGCGGTCGTGCTCAGGTTCTGGGTCCAGGTTAAGCCGGCTCAACGCCTCGCAGCTTCCCTTCCTCAGTCCCTTCACACTCTCGCCCCACAGGTCTGTGTCATACTGGACACAATAGGTAGCACACTGGGATGGACTTACCAATGAAGTACAGACTCAACACCTTCCCTACCCTACCGACACAATCCCGACAGTTAGCAGACTGTCTTGACTTCCCGGTGACAGGGTCTTTCTTCCTGTCTGTCTGTCACTCTCAGACCGGGTTGCTCTACCGACTGAGTTGACCGGGCTGAGGCCTCTTCAGCAGCTGTCAAACCTCGCCCCTCACTGAGCACTAGGTCACTGACCTGCTCGTTCTTCAATCTCTCAGCGACCGTTCGTTTGTCTGAACGATCTTCCAACAGCCTGAAAGATTGGTGCAGAATATCCACTTCACTTGTGGGAACCACAGCTACCTTAGCCTCACCACTGGTAACATCCAGCAGACGTTTACTCTCCTGAGTGGTGTTAACCCTCGCGGGTCGGGCTGGTTGACAGGTTGTGGCGGGATCACCTGATCCGGGCCACACCCGTCTCACTGGGCTCACCTCCGTTTTCTGTGAAATGAAAGGAGGAAAATTGATCTTTTTTCCTTTTACCTCATGCACCTGATCTTTCGCCTAATAAGAGGCGACCTTGACTTCCTCAGCTGGCGGCCGTGTGACATCGCCGTCAGCTGGTGAGACCCATCTGAGTCCCTCTGAATCAGTTCTCGTTTTCTGTGCAATAGGGAGAGGAGGATGGCTCCGGTTTCCTTTCACCTGCTGCGCCTCTTCTTCTGTCTGGGCGGCGGTGATCTCTGCTCGACCAGCCGGCTGACGCTTGGTGTCAACGCCAGCGGGTTTAACCTTCCTCTCACCTGTTCCTGTTTCCTCTGGGTCATTTCCACAGGACAGACCCACCTGGTTCCCTATACCAGGAGTATTACCTATCAAAAGTCCATACACTGCCTTTCTACTCAGTGCAGCCTTGATCTTACCTTTGATATATGGGGTGTCTACCAACACGGACACTTCTTCCATGTCCTTACCAGTGCCATCTGGGTACTGGACACGGAGGGTTCGACCTGTTCTACTCTCAGGCTCAACCAAACTGCTCCTGACCATGTTAACTGTAGCACCCCGGTCTCGAAAGACACTCGTCCATTGCCCATTAACTCTTCCTCTAGTTAACTCCAGTGTGTCTCTTAGGGCATCACCTCCCACGGTACTCATGCCTGTAACGTGCACCTTGGTCACCTTCTTAGTCTTAAGCCTAGTGTTGCTCGGGCACTTAGCTGCTCGGTGACCTGCCATGTTGCATGTGAAGCACCTGGGTCCCTTAACCTTGGGTTTCTGTTGGTGTCCCTTAGACTTACTTTCTTTAGGTTTGGCTCCCTTACTTGGAGCTTGAGTAAACCTTTCAACCTTCGTCACACATCGATCTAGGTATGCATCCCTAGGATCGATCTTCTCCTCTCTTGGCAATAGAGGAGGTATCTCTACTTCCAGCGCCTGTACCTCTGAGCTTGGCGCGGCAGGAGGGGCTTGACTCCCCGTCCTTGCCTCGGATTGCACTCTTGCAATTTCCAATCTAGTCAATCTCTCATGGTGGGCATTCCACATGTAAGCCACAAATTTAGCCTTATCCTCTCTTTGCAGTTTCATAGCATCAGCTTGAGCTGCTAGGTACTCTAAAGTAATTTCCTCCTGGGGTTGTTCAGTCCCCCTCCTGAGAGGTTGTTCTGGTATCTGAT
This sequence comes from Procambarus clarkii, assembly GCF_040958095.1. NCBI lineage: Eukaryota > Metazoa > Arthropoda > Malacostraca > Decapoda > Cambaridae > Procambarus > Procambarus clarkii. The sequence goes on from NC_091193.1 coordinate 36,487,734, forward strand.
TGACTACTTCCAACGAAACGTTTCTGTGGCCCAAGGAATCAGTCCTTAGCCTAGGCTGGGGTCGCGACTCCCCTTCCTTCTCCTGGGGTGGACTCAATCCCACACCCCCTGACATACCGACTATACCACGGTCGGCTAGGGGAACTCCCTTGTCCCCTAGATCACTTCTGTTTGCTCTTTCTAGACATAGACGCCGTACATAGGCATTATGGTCCTCAACATACCGCCTACATTCCTCATCTGTACGACTGTTTCTATCCTTTGGCAGCACGCCATACCTAGTCACATACAGATATACGTACTTATGCCTATAATCCTCATCCATTCTGTGTGTGTGGTGTGTGTGTACCTAATCGTGCTAACCGACAACAAACACACCCACAGCAATATTGTTCTGCAATGTTCTGCACACCTTTCTTCACAGGTTTCTCAACTTGATGAATCTCACTTTTCTGATTATGAATCAAAAGTCTACGGCCCCACGTTGGGCGCCACGCTGTGAGAGTTTGGTTATTTTTAACTTGTGAGAAGTTTTGGAATAAATTGAAATTGGTATAAGGAATTTTAGCTCGGAAAATTTCTAAGAATTTTCTTTATTCTTTAACCTTTATTCCTGTCGTGATATTCAACTAGGTCGCCTGAGGAAGGACTTGCTTAGCTAACACACCAGTGTAGTAACCAGCTCATTCCTCACTTTGGGACCATGTATGAACAATTGACTAGGCGCGAGCAAACGCCGAGACCCCAATGAAAATTGAAATCCCCCCCACTTAGGCCGCCGACCTTCGCCAATCGCCGAAGCGAATCTAACGAGTAGGTCACGGGCTCTCACAACAATAATTTATTGTTGTGTGGTGCCGTATATTTGATCCAAAGCTCAGAAAGTTAGTCTCAATTTTAGTCGAGTGTGAAGAACATTTGCATAACAATAATAATGTGTGGGGGTGTAACGAAAAGACAGTGTTAACCATAACAACTTAGTTTATTCAATAAAGTACTAACTACTACAACAAAACAAAAGAAATGTCAATGACGTTACTCGAAATCCTTCCTGTGACACTATCAATGACAGCTAGACACCAGCCCCTCGGACTGCATAATGAACTAACTCGAACATAAGCGTGACCACAGAGGAATCAACAAGCAAGCAAGAACTAACAGATCTATAATCACAATTACAACAAATGACACAGTAGGTTCTGAAATACGTCTCCAGTAACCTCCTAACTGTTCTACGCCTCAGTGCAGTCTACTCCTGCAACAGCGGTTGCAATGCAATCAAATCAGTAGTCTTTCAATGACAACAATAACTAATGGGTTCACTGGCAACTCCAGCACCCTTCCTCAAATTAATCCTTACGTCAACACTCCGTCCCACGGACGATCAACAATCAATAACAATTGATTTACGTTAATAACACAATAACATTTACGTTAATAACAAGGTAACATTTACGTTAAATTAACAACTCTTACAACTGTCACTAGTAACGCGGAAATCAACAACACTACCCGTCGAGCATTCAGTGAGAAAATCCCATTAATCCCTGTACTTCCAGACAGCTGATTAATCTCTTTACTAGTTACGTTAATTTACGTTAATCGGTTACTAATCACTCAGCGATGGTAAACTCTGATTTGCAATGTCCAAAGTGCTAAGAGAACGGTAATCACTCGTGATTACCTTTAGAGTAATTAATTACTATCCTCAAGATCAATAATTAAACAATTAAAATACGCAACCTTTCACACTGGCTCAGCAATTTACATTAAGGTACGAATTCCGTCTGAGCCTTCCATACTCAGACCAATTCAGGCGACTAATAACAGAAATTAGCCCCACGTTTACGTTATTCTAAATGACGTTACTCCTCTCACGAGTCAATCAAGTGCCGGTACTTCCGGGCAGATAACGACGTTACGTTAATGGAACAATGTAGCCTTCGTGTGAGTCGATCAAACAAGGATCGAGGTTAATTACTTTGACTTCCTGAAACACGTCAATTACCCGGCCCACTGACCGTTAATTACGACAGACAATACTCTAATTCTTATCTGGCTGATGGCTAGGCTCCTCGAGACTACCGTAGCTGCTTACAGGAAAGTAAATTAACCCAAACGCATTCTACGTTACTCAAATTGTCAAAGAACAAATTCTCTTAAAGCAATGGGCGTTCCCTTGGTTACGTTATATTAATTGCCTCGCAATCACCTCACTGAATACTGGACTTCGATGTCCTACCAGATAACCAGGAGAATATATGTGTATCCAAGTACTCGTCTACAGCCGAGTTCCCCCACGACAATGACAAATCACACTAACAAATCACAGTGATTTACGTTACAATCCGGTTCCTATGACAATACTGCAGAATCTAGCAAAATAACATACAGGACATGAACCCTCTAGAACCCTGCCCCACAATGGTTTTACTGAACTGCAATCACATATGGTGATTGCTCAACACTAGCAACAATCACCATCAAATAACAACCCCCTTTGCAATAACACACACGGCAAGTACTCCAATTTCCAAATATTAGGATACTGCACACACTTACTTACTTACTGCTGCAAAGGACCCCTAGAACATAGGTCAATATATTGCAATCACCACACAGTAAATAACACATTAACACTGGGCACCGTGACACTACGATTATATATATATATATAATTACCGCTGACACATGTAGCCTACAGCTATCAAACGTTATTGGGAACACTAAGGAGAATCTCACACTCCTTAAATCACATGGGTGAGTGATTTATCGGTCACGCATGCCGATAAACACTCGAGAGTTACGTTACTCGACAGAGCGGGGGCGGTCTCTCTAGACGGCCTCGTCACTCACCAAACCTCACCAAAATTACGTTAATTAATACTGCAACCACAATATATATATATTTATATAAATCACACTTGTCACGGCCCTGGGAACACTACAAGAAATTTAAGCCACACTGTGGCACACTCCACAATAATCATTGCCAGGAATCACTGGCGTTACACATACCTGAGCGCTCAGTGTTGGAATTCCACACCTGCAAGACCACACATGGAAATGATATCACTCCGTCCCACGGACGATCAAAAATGATTACCACAATGAAATAAAAGAATTTATTACATGGACATCCTCTCCGTCCTTGGCTAAACTATGTATATTCTGTGTTCCCGTGTGTACCCACACACACACACACACTGTACGTCTGTGTACACTTAAGTCCCTCTGGACTGACAAGATGACAACACAGGTGATTAATCTCCTCGCCCACAATTCACTCCACCTGAACAGGTGCTGCGTGACAATGTGACGGAACACTTGACCTCGAATTCAAGCTTTAGAGACTACTAATCACCGAAATACACACATAGGTACTTACTCATTCACACTGCCGGCTTTACACACCATTCCCATACATCAGGCACCCCGCTATAGGTGGCTGGCTCGCTCCGGGTGGCGTAGGCGGCGGTAGTTCCTGACCGTAGTACTTATACGGAAAATTGGCGCACACTCGAACCCCTCCCACTCAACACGGCCGAGTTCGCACCCTCGACTCCCCGGTGAAGTGAAGCGTTCATACCCAGGTGACGCGCACAACGATAGCGTCTCACACCAACATGGGAAATTGCCTTAACACTAACACGAATTTCCCCGTTCCCATCGACTGCTACAGAGCACTAGCAAGTCTAATCATCACTGGTATGGGATCTACGAGTCTGTTGCTGCTCGTATGCACATTCCCCCACGATCCCAGATCACTGTACCTCTACCCCCTGCATACAATAATGTCTTAAACCCCTCCAAGCGACGACTTCGGCCGGATTCTGTGACGACCGATGTCGTAGGTGAAGCAGGAAGCATCAGCAGTTGTAGTCCAGCCACCACGACGCCCTATACATCAATTTGGCCGAATTGAGTACAGGAACGTCTTGACAAGGTGGCGGCTGAGTTCAGAATGATGCTCACACCGGCTCTTCCCGCGTCCTTCTCGAAATAACCAATGAGAGGAAGGCATACAGCGGCCTACCCCTCTCATCCAATCAGCGACGGTGTAGCATAGCCCCTAGGGCAGCTCCAAGATGGCCGACCAACATGGCGGCTCAAGATGTTTACTAAGATGGCGGCTGGTTTCCATGACAACCACTCAAGTGGGCAGCCAGCGCGGGGGCCCCACATGTTTCACCCCACGCCTGCGGCCTAGGCGTTCGCGCGCAAAGCTGAGCCTAGCCTCATGCCATACAATGAGATGATGCTATCAGCTCTAGCACTGTCCACAGACATGCCACCCCGGCCAGGGTAACATTTATGGACTGCTGATGACTGGGGCTCTCACATGAGCCCAAACACTAGATGTTTCGGTTGCTGGTACAAAACTTAAGTCCGCCCACTTAACAAGTGTACTGGCTCCCACAGGCATAAGAGCACTATTGTAAGTGAGCTGGTGAACCACCTCCTCACCACACATTAACCTACAGTTCCTGTGATATTTAAACTCCTCATCACAGTGGCGTCTCACCAATATAAACTGTATTGGATTTTGTCCCGAAATAGCTATATGCTGACTGGACGTGTATGTATGTATGTATGTATGCATGTATGTATGCATGTATGCATGCATGTATGCATGTATGTATGTATGCAAGTATGTATGTATGTATGTATGTATGTATGTATGTATGTATGTATGTATGTATGTATGTATGGATGGATGGATGTATGGATGGATGTATGTATGTACGCATGCATGTATGTATGTATGTATGCATGTATGTATGCATGCATGTATGTATGTATGTATGGATGGATGGATGTATGTATATATGTACGCATGCATGTATGTACGCATGCATGTATGTATGTATATATGTACGCATGTATGTATGTATGTATGTTTGTATGTATGTATGTATGTATGTATGTATGTATGTATGTATGTATGTACGCATGTATGTATGTATGTATGTATGTATGTATGTATGTATGTATGTATGTATGTATGTATGTATGTATGTATGTACGCATGTATGTATGTACGCATGTATGTATGTATGTATGTATGTATGTATGTATGTATGTATGTATGTATGTATGTATGTATGTATGTATGTATGTATGTATGTATTGTATACGTTAAAGACTCCCTCTCTATCATCCAGTTTAAGAGAAAAACAACTATGTACTAAATAATCAACTCCTTGTAACTTCAATTATGCTGACCTTCCTATCTGTATTCAGACTGTGCCTACCATCATTACAGGTGATTATAACGTTAGGCATGGGAATATTGGTAATTCGCAGTTCAGTAATCGTAACGGCAACCAACTGGTGTCACTATTAGGTAGTCACGATGATGCACAGATTGTGGGTGACCTTGAACCGACTCATATCTACGGGGGTATTCTTGATCTATGTCTGGGTGTCAACGTCTCCCACACCGTGTGCGCCTCGTCAATAGTGCCAGATATGGCGTCTGATCATCTGGGCATATTTGCCACTGTAAACATTGGCAGCTCTATCCTCCCCAGTGGAGTGTTCAAGCGGAAGAGGCTGGCAGTGCCCATCTATCAACGAGACAATCTTGTTGCTCATGTGTCAGATTGGTGCAGTTCATCTGAGCCTTCATCAGTTGAAGATTTTAACAATGAGCTCACAGGTACTATCGAGCAGTTTATAGAATCACTTTATCCATCGCCCAGGCCACGTAACCCAAATTACACTGGTCATAGCACTTATGCTTATTATAATGATTCTAAATTGCATGCACTAAAACGCACTGCCAGAGTAATTGGACTAGCTTGTAGAAGGAACCGCACTGCTGAAATGCTTCGGCTCTTTCAAGCGGCTCTGGCTAAGGCCAGGGAACGTATGGTGGAGCTGAGGCAGACAGACTGGGAAACTTTTGTCAGTGGTCTCAATTCTCACACGCCACTAAGTCGGGCATGGAAGGATATCAACAAGATCAATGGGAAAAATGCTGCAGAGATCTCGTACCCTAATCTTCTGCAATTAGCAAATGAGCTTGTTGTTGCTTGGGCCACGACTTTCAACTTTGACAGTCTTCCTCTACCCTCACAGAATGAATTAAATAATAGATATACTGATAGGGCAAGGCTCCTTGACTTCATGCGTCATCAAGAGGATGACTGTGACATGCTTTTTACTGAATACGAACTAGATTCTGCTCTACATAAAGGCAAAGCTACATCACCCGGGGAGGATGGAGTTACTTACGGCATACTGCATATGCTTCTGTTAGTTCCAGGGAATCCCTTGCTTGAATTGTATAATATGAGCTATGTAACTGGGGAGTTTCCTAAGTCATGGACCAACAGTGTTATTATTCCCATTCCTAAACCTCACCAGCCGAGTGTTTTCGCCCAATCTCCCTCACTAGTTGTCTCTATAAGTGTCTTGAGAGGATGGTTCTCAACCGTCTCCTTTACAAAATTAATAATATGTTGTCTCCCCAGATATATGGCTTCACGCATGAAAAGAGTGCACATCACTGTATTACCACATTCCTCACCCTGCATACTGATAGGTCATATACCACTTTCCTAGATCTTAAGTCAGCCTTTGACATTGCTAACCCACACGGCATTCTGAGAGAACTTGCTAAAATGAATGTTGGAGGATGGCTTCTACGGTGGATAAGAGGCTATCTATCCAACAGGAAGTCATCTGTACTGTTCAAAGGGTATAGGCGTGTAACGAGAGATTTTGAACTTGGCACTCCACAGGGAGGTGTCCTCAGTCGTACTCTGTTCAATGTGTTAATCAATGCACTTTTAAATTTAGTAAATAGAAGGTCCAGCGAACACATCATTAGCTATGTGGATGATATACTGATCCACACCAATGGGTATACCAACACCCAAAATGTTCTGAACTCTGTATTGTACACATGTTAGGAACTATGCTTAGTCATCTCAGTAGAGAAAACAAAGATCCTGAACCGACACCCACCCAGACGGAGTGAGGCCGTTCGCAAAATGCAGTTGGATGATGGCTCTCTGCTCGACTATGTAACCAGATACAGATACCTGGGCTTGAGGTTCTACTGTACCGCAATGTTTTAGTCAGACTGGGTCGCCAATGTAGAGAGAGGCTCCGTGCTCTCAAGGCTGTGGCAGGCTATGGTAGGCAAACACAACTGTACTGTACAATGTTATATATTTATTTCAGTTTGAACAATTTTTAACATTAAAGGATAAATTCTTTAATTGGTTATAACATTCGAAATCTAATTTGTTGATATTAAATAATATAAGGTTCAAATTTATTAAGATACATACTTTAAAAACTATTTCTATTTGATACCAACAGTATCACGTTAAGAGAAGAGTCTCGCTTTGCTAACCCAAGTATAAAATATAAAAAGAAACGGTGCAACTGTACTGGTATCTGCAGTACAAATATATGTCCCTATTTAAAGAAAAAATAAACTGCACCAATCACTGCCACTCCTCACACCAATGCAACAATAAGGAGAGTGATAACAGTGCTTCACATTCGACAATGTTAAATTATTTAACAGATGACGAGATAATGAACATTGGAACAAATGTACAGCTCTCTGACCTTCATATAAAATCTGCATGTGACCTCATGAAACTGTGCCAAGCGTAGAAGGCCTTCATGACCCAGCGTTGTAGCGGGACCTCTCCTGGCCAGTTACAATTGGTGAATTTATTCAAATTATCCAAGTTGATGGTTGTCACTGGGTCACCAACCATCAACGTTTCCAACATTGGAGTAACTGGACAAATTAACATATACGACACCAGGCATAAATTACCATCCAAATCTACTGCAGTTATCTTGTGTACTCTTGCTAATTGCCAGGATGATAAGCTGATATGCAATATAATGAATGTCAGCAGACACAGGGACTCAAGTATGAGTGGGGGTATATGCTGTGGCGTTTGCTGCATCACTTGCAAGTGGTGTAGATCCGGTGAACCTCGTATGATGTGCAGAATGAGACAACATCTTCAAGAGAACTTTGAAGGAAAGTGTCTCATCTAATTCCCTGCAGCTCAGACACTGAGAAGAAAACGAATCATCCGGTCATGCTCGATGGAAGTGTACTGCATTTACAGAAAGCCAAATGATTTGAAGCTGATGGTATGCTGTGATCGTTGCAATATTTGGCACCATGGATCATGTGTAGGTGTTACAGAATGTAATGATGATTCGTGAATTTGTTTCTTGTGCGCTAGCAAGTTGTGAATTATAATTTAAAATACTTAACTAATACATTATTATTATTATTATTATTATTATTATTATTATTATTATTATAACCTTACCAAATTCTTTGCTGAATCAAATAAGGTTATTACTTTCAATGTGTTACAATAGCATAATTAAGTGCTGCAAGTGTCAGGTCTTTTATATGGTCGGTATTTGTTATATTCTGTACTCTTTTTATGTTATTTAAATTTCAAATAGAAATAGTTTTTAAAGTATGTATCTTAATAAATTTGAACCTTATATTATTTAACATCAAAAAATTAGATTTCGAATGTTAAAACCAATTTGAGACCACTGAATACGAATTGAGACCACTGACAAAAGTTTCCCAGTCTGTCTGCCTCAGCTCCACCATACGTTCCCTGGCCTTAGCCAGAGCCGCTTGAAAGAGCCGAAGCATTTCAGCAGTGCGGTTCCTTCTACAAGCTAGTCCAATTACTCTGGCAGTGCGTTTTAGTGCATGCAATTTAGAATCATTATAATAAGCATAAGTGCTATGACCAGTGTAATTTGGGTTACGTGGCCTGGGCGATGGATAAAGTGATTCTATAAACTGCTCGATAGTACCTGTGAGCTCATTGTTAAAATCTTCAACTGATGAAGGCTCAGATGAACTGCACCAATCTGACACATGAGCAACAAGATTGTCTCGTTGATAGATGGGCACTGCCAGCCTCTTCCGCTTGAACACTCCACTGGGGAGGATAGAGCTGCCAATGTTTACAGTGGCAAATATGCCCAGATGATCAGACGCCATATCTGGCACTATTGACGAGGCGCACACGGTGTGGGAGACGTTGACACCCAGACATAGATCAAGAATACCCCCGTAGATATGCGTCGGTTCAAGGTCACCCACAATCTGTGCATCATCGTGACTACCTAATAGTGACACCAGTTGGTTGCCGTTACGATTACTGAACTGCGAATTACCAATATTCCCATGCCTAACATTATAATCACCTGTAATGATGGTAGGCACAGTCTGAATACAGATAGGAAGGTCAGCATAATTGAAGTTACAAGGAGTTGATTATTTAGTACATAGTTGTTTTTCTCTTAAACTGGATGATAGAGAGGGAGTCTTTAACGTATACAATACATACATACATACATACATACATACATACATACATACATACATACATACATACATACATACATACATACATACATGCGTACATACATACATGCGTACATACATACATACATACATACATACATACATACATACATACATACATACATACATACATACATACATACATACATACATACATACATACATGCGTACATACATACATACATACATACATACATACATACATACATACATACATTCATACATACATACATACATACATGCATGCGTACATATATACATACATACATGCATGCGTACATACATGCATGCGTACATACATACATACATCCATCCATCCATCCATACATACATACATACATACATGCATGCATACATACATGCATACATACATACATACATGCATGCGTACATACATACATACATCCATACATACATACATACATACATACATACATACATACATACATACATACATACATACATACATACATACATACATACATACATACATGCATACATACATACATGCATACATACATGCATGCATACATGCATACATACATACATACACGTCCAGTCAGCATATAGCTATTTCGGGACAAAATCCAATACAGTTTATATTGGTGAGACGCCACTGTGATGAGGAGTTTAAATATCACAGGAACTGTAGGTAAATGTGTGACATAAGTGAGGTTAGATGAGGCATCTACAAGCACCAGCTGGAGGCTGATGGAGTGTTGTGGAGGCTGGTGGTACTATGCCCAGATGTTGGAGGGTGAATTTGACTCTCCCCCCCTCCCTCCCTCCTCCCCCCCCCCCACGTTTACCGCAGTACGTCTAAGGTTACTTTCCACTCTCGCTTACCACGGGTATAACCCCCCCCCCCCAACACACACACACATGCATCAGATTCTTATCTTACAATATTTATGATTTGCCAATTTATGTTACTACACTGACTCTCAATTTCACAGTATTGTGTAAACTTTGATGAATCGCACGTCTATGGGTCATCCAATAATGTTAGCAGACTTCTAGATGTTACCACTGCTAGGTTTAGGCTCGGCTTCAAGTACCTCTGGGAGTTTGTAACATCTGATGATGTAGATTTGACTAAATGTAATCTGTCAGCAGAACTATTCGCATACTTTGCGTCATTATATAATGGAATGTGAAAAAATCGCGGAATTTAAAGATAACAACATCAATGGTGTCCATGAAATGTGTAAGTACTTCATTCATAATGATGTGCTGCCCGAAATTTTAGCGAAGTATCCAAAATTTGCTTACTGTAAGTAATGCATGCACATGACTGCAAAGCTGCCGCCCAGTTGATGTGACGATGTGTTATGAATTTTGTGGCTAGCTCCTCAAGATTGTAACTTGCTTAGATAAATAAATTGTGTGTTCAGTCCCTGAAACCATTATGTGATAAATTAACTAAACTAAAAACTATAGTATGGCGACGAAACCTGAACTGCATAATGTAAAAAGGGATTAACCAGAAAAAGATATAGGTGAAGAATAACACCAGGTAACTGTAAAGCTGCCGCCCAGTTGGGTGGGTGTGGAGCAAGACTAGTAACTGTGCGACTCCTCATAGATGTAAAGTGCCTTGTATAGTGACTGTTGTGAGCCTCTTGTTGAATTACTTGTGACACAAAAGATTACTGATGTGTGTATTTGTGTGGGTCATTAAATATGTATGTGTATGTATATGTATGAATATGTATATGTATGCATAAGTATGTGTACAATAATAATTTTGTAACTAGCGTCAAAAGATTGTTATTTGCTTAGCTAAACAAACTATAGGGTTCAGTTCCTGAACCGATTATGTGCCTCTGTAATCCTTTACACCACCGCCCACAGGATGTGTATTATGGGGTGCATAATAAAGAAAGAAAATGAATGGACCGATCCCCACAATTCATTTAGCTAAGCAAGTTACAATCTTGATGAGCTAGTTACAAAATTCACTATAAGTCGTCACATCATAAATGGGTTCGAGATCGACCACAAGTAGTGCATTACATAATTTATCAGTATTGTGCAGCCTGTGATACCCGCCTGGCTGGATACTGATACCTAGGTAGTTTTCATGTGTCCGGACACCGGCGATAAGGTGGTATTATTTATTTATCTTAAGAGATATATATTTTTAAATGTAGTCACATTAACGGCTACATCTTCCTTTCTTCTGACATATAGATTTTTAAGATTAATTAAAATATATGGAAACTAATTATACAATTTATTGGCTGGTGTGCAGGGCTTCACACTTCCAGAGCTAGCCATCAAGTAACTATCAAAACGCATATATCTTCGTTTTCACTTCAGTTATATTTATGACAAAGGATTTTAAATGTAGCCTATATTTCTACCTTTCTGATGACATAAATACTTTCGTTAATTACAATATCTAGATCAAACTAACATTGATTTTCAAAAGGTTTTATATTTTCCATCAATGGAGAGCATCAGCCAAGAAGCCTTCTTTTAAATATGAATATCTTTCCTCACCCAATAAGATCTAATCTCTGAATAAAACGCAAAAAACGACTTGATTGTAACCTATCCACCGCTGCCCATTGGATGGGGGAGAGGGGGTTATGTGTAGGATAAACATATCAATTGTGACACTAGCCCTCCATATATGTCAGTTGCTTAAATTATAAACTGTACTTGTGGCCGGTTTCGAGCCCATTGTTGATGTGACAATGTGCATTGACTTTTGTAACTAGCTTATCAAGATTATAACTTGCTTAATGGCTATATGAATTGTGGGCTCAGTCCCTGAGCCGGGACTGAGTGGGACTGAGCCGGGACTGAATTGTGGGCTCAGTCCCTGAGCCCATTATGTGTGTAGCGAGTAGATTATCCCAATAATATACTCGCTCCAAATATAGTGTTAATGTTCCTGTCAACCTTTGGAGATGAATGAGGTGAGGCGTTGCCCGGGCAACACGGTGAGATGCCCGAGCAATATAAGCAGCGGTGTAGCGAACATTAACTAGTCTACTTTCAAGTGTGGTCTAGAGCAGACACTTGCGAGATACTGTACCAACGCTCAGTGCGCTCAACTCACACCAACGTATCACCTGTGTACTTCTGTATATTCGACCAAATATATATATAGTATCTTAGTGTCTGTGTTTATTTGTCACCATACTTTACGTAACAATAGAACAGTTACATTGGTGACCCAGTGAGTGACAAAGAACACCTAGTCACAAACTAGATCTTCGCCATGGATTTATCTACCAGGTTTCCAGCATACAACGCAGATGAGCCAGAATTTTGGTTCATGCAGATGGAGGCTATTTTCGACCTTCACGAAATTTCGACTGAGAAAGCCCGATATGCCTGTACCCTGCCAACACTTACCTCGGAGGCTATGCACACTGCCTCCGCTGTCATCACCGCGCCATCACCGGACACCAGGACGTACACTGCATTGAAGGCCGCTCTTCTACAGGCAGCAATGAAACGCCGCATTCAACAAAGGGACCAACTCCTCACTGACAAAAGGTTAGTAGACAAAACACCAGCCCAGCTTCTGCGGCATATTCAGTATGTGATGCATACTGCAACTGGTCCAGCCCCCAGCGAGATTGTGAGATCACTGTGGATACAACTCTGTCCAAAACACATTCAACCGGCCCTATTCAGTATGGCTGACGACACCCCATTAGCCCAGCTGGCTACACTGGCAGACCGGCTTCATACGACGTCTGATAACGCTACGCTGTCCCACCTCAGTGATACACAGCAGACTACAGACACCCAACAACTCGACGTCCTCCAGAACCGGCGTTTTTTCCACCCAGGGAAGACGTACCATGCGAATCCAGTATCAGTCTCTAAGCGACAGCGAGAACGTCGTGGAGAACTTTGTTCTTACCACCAGAAGTTCGGACACCAAGCCCGCAACTGTAGGGCTCCTTGTTCCTGGTCGGGAAACTACTTCGGCGGGGACTGTTAACGGCCAGTGACCCCGCCATTTCAAACACTACACTGCTCTACATATCTGACGTCATAACCAAACGCCGTTTCCTCGTTGACACAGGTGCAGCAGCTAGTGTGTTGCCTCCCCCACTGGTCAAACCAACCCGTACTCCTGGTTTGGACTTACGAGCCGCCAATGGTACGTCCGTCCGTACATATGGGACCCGCGCCCTGGTTCTCGAGTTCGCCTCTCTGGGTCGCTTTACGTGGACTTTCCTCATAGCGGATGTGGAACAACCCATTCTTGGATGGGATTTCCTGCAACACCATCGACTTATGGTGGATCCCGCAGGTGCAGTACTTCGAGCCTCTCCTAGTACCTCACCACAAGTTAACATCGTCACCCCAGTCGCATCTACGGAACTTCAAGCACTCCTGGATGAATTCAAAGATGTGACCCAACCCGCCAGCCCTCGACCAGAGGTGCAACATACGATTACGCATCACATTACTACAACGGGAGCACCTACCTTCGCCAGACCACGCCGCCTGGCACCGGAACGACTGGCGGTAGCACGTGCTGAATTCAATAAGCTACAGGAGGCGGGAATAATCCGCCCTTCGAACAGTCCATGGGCTTCACCTCTCCATATGGTCCCGAAAACAGCCCCAGGGGAATGGCGCCCTTGCGGAGACTACAGGGCTCTCAACGTCCATACTCTGCCGGATCGCTACCCAATACCACACATCCAGGATTTCTCACAGGGATTGAGCAACGCAACCGTTTTTTTCGAGAATTGACCTTGTGCGGGCATTTCACCAGATCCCTGTGGAACCGGCAGACATTCCGAAAACAGCGATCACAACACCTTTCGGACTGTTTGAATTCGTCCGGATGCCTTTTGGTCTACGGAATGCAGCCCAGACATTCCAACGCTTCATCGACCAAGTAGTTAAGGACCTTCCTTTTTGCTACGCCTACATTGACGATCTGCTGGTGGCCAGTACATCACCAACAGAACATCTGCTACACCTCCGACTCCTTCTCACCCGTCTGCGCAACTTCGGCTTGCAGCTCAACTCCGAGAAGTGTATTTCCCATGTTCCAGAGCTGGATTTCTTGGGACACCGTGTGTCAGCAGCAGGGGTCCAACCACTAGAGAAAAAAATCGAGGCAATCAAGGAATTCCCGCGCCCATCTACTCCAAAGAAGTTGCAAGAATTTCTTGGTGTGGTGAATTTTTATCATCGATTCATCCCACATTGTTCGGACATCTTGCGACACTTATACGACCTCTTACATGGTCGGAAACTCACGTCCCGTCTTCCGTTGGAGTGGACTCCCCAGGCAGAGACAGCATTCACCGACATAAAAAACAAGCTGGCAGAATTCACCTTACTCGCACACCCAGTGTCTGACGCTCCCACCAATCTCTCTACCGACGCTTCAAACACAGCAATTGGTGCTGTGCTACAACAGCTCATTGAAGGAGAATGGCGCCCAATTGCATTCTTTTCAGCGCGCCTGTCACCCACTGAAGAGAAGTACAGCACTTTTGATAGGGAACTGCTCGCCATCTACTCAGCCATACAACATTTCCGGCACTTTCTCGAGGGGCGGAACTTCCACATCCTCACAGACCACAAACCTCTCACTTATGCGCTGGCGGCCAAGGGTGATGCTCACTCTCCTCGAGTAGCCAACCACCTGGGATTTATTTCCCAATTTACCTCGGATATCCGTCATGTCAAAGGAACTAATAATGTCATAGCCGATGCACTGTCTCGACCCACCATAAACCACGTCGTGACAAACCCAGCTCAGGTGGACTATTGTGTAATCAGTAAGGCCCAACGGGAAGACCCTGATCTGCAGCGATTACGAACATCTGACACAGCTCTCCGGTTCATCGAGATTCCCATGGAAGGTGGCGGAAGTATAATCTGTGACACCTCACGGACGGGAGCACTTAGGCCCTACATTCCTGCCCAGTTTCGCTGGAAAACGTTCTCAGTATTTCACTCCCTAGCACACCCAGGAGTACGCGCTTCCCAGAAACTACTAACGGAGCGTGTTGTATGGCCAGGAATCAATGCCGATGTTCGACGATGGACTCGCTCATGTCTCCAGTGCCAGCGAGCGAAAACACATCGTCACACAAAGAGCCCTCTTCAACAGTTTCCGTTACCTTCTGACCGTTTCGAGGTGGTGCATGTAGACATCGTTGGACCATTACCGTCGGCAAGAGGATATTCTTATCTACTCACCTGCATCGATCGATTCTCCAGATGGCCGGAAGCAATCCCATTAATCAACATCTCAGCTGAGTCAGTGGTCCAGGCTTTCCTCTCTGGATGGGTCGCCCGTTTTGGCAGCCCCTCTGTCATCATCACCGACCAAGGACGACAGTTCGAATCATATCTATGGAAGGAACTTATGGAATTCCTCGGCACCACACATAACCGAACCACAGCATACCACCCTGAGTCGAACGGAATGGTAGAACGCTTTCATAGACAACTAAAAGCTGCCCTAAGAGCTCAAGCACGCCCTGATGATTGGATCGACAACCTTCCATTAGTCTTGCTTGGCATCCGTTCGGCCACGAAGGAGGGCAGTGGATTCTCGGCAGCAGACTTAGTATACGGATCTAGCCTGCGGCTTCCGGGCGAATTCTTAACCCCAACGCCACTTATCACACCCCCAGACCCCACTTTTGTCCAGAAATTACGGGCGGCCATGACAAACATTCGGCCTACACCACCACGCCAACCGACAACTCGTGCTACATATGTGCCTCATGAGCTCCACACAACTGAACACGTGTTTGTAAGAGTCGACGCTGTTCGACGCCCTCTACAGTCACCTTACGAAGGACCATTTAAAGTGGTTTCTCGAACACCGAAGTTCTTCACCATTGAACGCCGAGGACAGCGGGTAAACATCTCCATCGATCGCCTTAAACCAGCACACTGTGACGCTGCCCCAGACATCCCTCCAGAGACACATCCGCCGACTACGCAGTTCACTTTTCGACCCCAGTTACCAGCCGCACCACAACCTGATCCTACGACAACGGACGATCCTGTATGACCTCTCACCCTACAACCCCAGTTACCAGCCGCACCACAACCTGATCCTGCGACGACGGACGATCCTGTGCGACCTCCCACCCTACGACCCCAGTTAGATGACATCAGCGAAGAGGAGGAAGTTAACTTTGATGGTTATGTAACGCGAGCAGGGCGTACAATTCGCCGACCAGCTAAGTTCCTTGATCAAGTATTTTTCCTTTCATCCCCTGGGAGGGGGAGTTCTGTAGCGAGTAGATTATCCCAATAATATACTCGCTCCAAATATAGTGTTAATGTTCCTGTCAACCTTTGGAGATGAATGAGGTGAGGCGTTGCCCGGGCAACACGGTGAGATGCCCGAGCAATATAAGCAGCGGTGTAGCGAACATTAACTAGTCTACTTTCAAGTGTGGTCTAGAGCAGACACTTGCGAGATACTGTACCAACGCTCAGTGCGCTCAACTCACACCAACGTATCACCTGTGTACTTCTGTATATTCGACCAAATATATATATATAGTATCTTAGTGTCTGTGTTTATTTGTCACCATACTTTACGTAACAATAGAACAGTTACATGTGCCTCTGTATCACTCCACTATCGCTCATAGGATGGGTATGGGGTGCATAATAAATGAACTAAACTAAGCTCTGCCTTTTTGATAACATATACAATTATAAGCTTTATTTGTGAATCTCAATTAATTAAACAATATATCACAGAGCCTGTAGGGTTCGGTGAGATGAGCGAAGAGACATGGGAGATTTTACATAAGTACAGTACATGGTAGTTTAAGTAGCGAACGCATGTCAACGAATAACGAGTATATATAACAAAACTATTGTCCTATGAAGTCGATTTAACTTCCAAACATATATTTTTTAATAAATGTTAAATGTTTTCTGGCTAGTTATGTTAGATTTTATTAAAAATACGTATTCTACTTGTTAACATTATAATTTAAATTTGTGATAATTTGTGCAGAGAAGTGCGACAACTGGATATGCCAACAAACACTTTCCAAACAACGATATATCTTGGATAAGTCGTTCCACAACATTGACGCTTGGACTGTCGACTTCCTTTGATGCTACTTATTTCATAATGAAATTATATTAGTTTAGAGTAAATATATGTTTTCTCATGTTCTGCATTCAGCACCCACATTATAGTGAGTAAATATACCATATTACTTCATTACTTAAATAATGCTAGGAGGGTTTGAGTAGCTTTGGGTCTTTAGTGGACAGAATCTCCAATAGATGGGGCGAGAGTCGCCCCATCTCTCTCGCCCGAGCAAGAGTCAAAACTTAATTTAAAATTGATATATCTTTGTTCTCGAACATGATATATTTCATTTGGTGCAATCATAATAATGTTCATATCTTGGTCTTTCTGGAGGCATATAAGATTTTAGGCTTTATTAACGTATCTTTGTTAATTATACAATATATCGGCAAGTGCGTAGGCGTCTGCACTCCATGCCCGACAAGCTAATGAGCGCTACTATAAAAACATATGTATCTTCACTTGAGCTATAAATATTTATATTGTAATGTATTTAAAATGAGGCTCTTATTTCTATCTTGCTTAAGACATATAAAACATTTGTGTTTATTAACGAATTCACGTGAAATACACATTGATCTGTGAGAGAGTTGCTCCGTCGTTCAGTCTGTACGAGGTGGGAGCTCCATAATTTTTAAAATACATGTATCTTCATTAGAACTTTAAATATGTCTATGGTAAAGTGTTTAAAGTAAAGCTTATATGTCTGCCTTTCTTGAGACATATAAAACATATATGTTTATTAATGAATTTACGTGAAATAAACATTGTTCTGAGAGAGTTTAAATTTATTAATTTTAAATAAATTTAATTAAATTAAATTTAAATATACCCTTGGTAAGGTATTTAGAATGAAGCTTATATTTCTATCTTTCTTGTGGCATATAAAACTCTTACGTTTATTAACTACAGGGCGCCTTAAACCATGATGGTCAAGTGGATTAAGGCGCCCTGTAGTTACCAGTTGCGTTGCTTCTGGGAGTATGGGTTCGAGTCACTTCTGGGGTGTGAGTTTTCATTCGCATGTAGTCCTGGGGACCATTCAGGCTTGTTCGCATTTGTGTTCCTCACGTGTGCCCCAAAGAATGAGTTTATTTGGTGAAATGCTATGCCCAAGATTACCATCCGAGTTGCCGTCGGGGAAGTGGCTCAAATAGCCTCGGCTATCACTTCCTTTTGATGGCCGTGATGGTCAAGTGGATTAAGGCACCCTCTGTAGTTACCAGTTGCGTTGCTTCTGGGAGTATGGGTTCGAGTCACTTCTGGGGTGTGAGTTTTCATTCACATAGTCCTGGGGACCATTCAGGCTTGTTCGCATATATATATATATATATATATATATATATATATATATATATATATATATATATATATATATATATATATATAATATATATATATATAAATATATATATATATATATATATATAAATTGTTTCAAATCGAGCAACAAATATTTTACATTGAACAACAAATGAGATTGGGAAAGCAGTATTGCCACCTCTGCTATACAGAAACAAATAGACCCCAGACACACCCTGTGGGTAGTAATGGACCCCCATACCGCCACTATGAGGGGTAGTGGACCCCATAATAACACTATGGGCGGTTGTGGACACTATACAAACACTATGGGCGGTAGTTGACTTCATAGCGACCCTGTGGGCGATAGTGGACCCCCTGCCGACCCTGTGGGCGGCAGTGGACCCCCTACCGACCCTGTGGGCGGCAGTGGAACCCCCTACCAACACTGTGGGCAGTAGTGGACCCCTACCGACCCTGTGGACGCTCTACCGACCCTGTGGGCGGTAGTGGACCCTATACCGACCCTGTGGGCGGCAGTGAACTCCATACCGACCCTGTGGGCGGTAGTGGACCCCATACCGACCCTGTGGGCGGCAGTGGACTCCATACCGACCGTGTGGGTGGCAGTAGACCCCATACCGACTCTGTGGACGGTAGTGGACCCCATATTGACCCTGTGGGCGGCAGTTGACCCCCCTACCGACCCTGTGGACCCCATACCGACCCTGTGGGTTGCAGTTGACCCCCCTACCGACCCTGTGGGCGGTAGTGGACCCCATACCGACCCTGTGGGCGGTAGTGAACCCCCTACCGACCCTGTCGGCGGCAGTTGATCCCCTACCAACCCTGTGGGCGGTAGTGGACCCTTTACCGACCCTGTGCGCGGCAGTGGACCCTATATACTAATCCCGTGGGCGATACTGGACCCTATACTCATCCTGTGGGCGGCAATGGACGCCATAAACATCCAGTGAGTGTTATTGGACCCCATACCCATCCTGTGGGTGGTTGTGAGCCCCATACCCATCCTGTCGGTGGTAGTGGACGCCATACACATCCAGTGGATGGTATTGGACTCCATACCCTTCCTGTGGGAGGAAGTGATCCCCAAGTTTGCAGTAGTTTACCCCATAAACATTCCAACATAATATCGTTTTCTGTAAGCATTCCTACAAAACATTCTTTAAAGATTTTTAAAGAGCAAACTATGGTATATAATATTGATTGATGAAGCACTGTTATTCTATGTAATTATTTATGGTGCTTATTATAATTTACTAAGAACAACTAATATTTCTCAAAACAAAACTACGAGCCTTCAATAGGATGTAGCTGATCTGTAATATTCTAAGAGCATGGACAATAGTAGGTAAATTTCACAACCCATGTGGGACCTGAAAACTACAATTTTCATTATAATTGAACCAATCAAGACTATTCTGCTATCTACGTTGATGGACTGGTACTGTGAGACGTAAATTGGTACGTGAGCAAGAGTTTGGGCCTTGGTATAAAAGGTAACTGGAAATATATTACATATGTACTAAATCACATTCAACATATTGACTTTAAGCATTAAGTCATATATGTGCTGTCTTGTGTGAGAACGGGTTGTATGTCAGTAGACTTCACGTTGGGGACGCTCGACGTTAGATAGTCTGGTCACAGGGGTGGCAAAAGTTTGGAGTTGTGGACCCGCGGAGAAGCGAGGGAAACACTCTGGGTCACGTAGGTGGCTGTAGGTTAAGGGTGGGAGTAACGGTTAATTAAGTACGTAAGATTAAGAACGGTATAGTTAAGTTGGGCTAGTGTTTGGTCTCTATTATTATTGATATTTTATTGCGGAGATTTGTTTTAGGTGACAAGTAAAAGTAGTGATGACCTTATTCTCTCTTCTCTAACTTTACTCTGTTACTGTTTTATGTTCCACCAAGTCAATATCATTCAGAGTTAATTGGATTATTAAAATTTGAGTGTAGTCGTTGCCAGGAGGAGAGCATTATGACTGGACTGTGTAAACCCTATACAAACTACAGGGTTACACAACATTTTGGGAGCACGGTATTGTCGCCTTTCTGTTCATTCATAGGTTGGAGCCAGAAGTGAGGCGAGGCGCACATACAAAAAAGGGAGACGGCTGCTGTGTACCACACTCAGGGGCGTTCCTCACCACCACCACGACCAGCCCCTGCCTGGAGGTCATGGCTCCACCACCACCACTACCACCCCGGGGACCCCAAGATGCAGCCCTCTCGGTCGGTCAACATGGGTCTACCCAGTGGACCCCAGGACGGACGGACCCCAAGACGGACGGACCCCAGTGGACCCCAAGACGGACGGGCCCCAGTGGACCCCAAGACAGACAGACCCCCAGTGGACCCCAGGTCGTTCTGCAGACGACCCAGTAAAGATGGAAGAGGAACAACGACGACTCCAGTCTGTCCCACCAACATCGGTCTATCCAGGATGGACCCCAGGAGGGACGGACCCCCAATGGACCCCAGGTCGCTTGTCAAAGACTCATGGGAGGAGAAAGAAGAGAGAAGAAAGAAGAAGATAAGACCAAGCTGAGTGAGACACGATGCCTAGTGTCCCTTGCTGGTGTCAGCATCATTGCATGGAGCGTAATTGCAAGACAGGATCGTTTGCCTTAACTGGCCGCCCCTCCTACAAGCATGTTGCTCTGTTGAGTGATTCTTCCTGTGTCGTGCAGACTTGATGTGGCTGTCAGAAGTGGCTCTCTGAAGGAGGCGTGCTGGAGCAACAGGGAGGAGAAGAGTAGGATGGGATTTCTACTGTGCCAACTATACGAGGTCTCGAAACTTGTAGTCCCTATAGCTGTGAAAAACCCCAATATACGTCTCTCATGGTGACTGACGTAGGGCCAATTACAGATCAGCTGGGACAACCGAATTCCACGGTCCTGTGCGCAGTTCAAGTAGTAACGGCTTCCTGGTTGGCCAAGGGTTGTTGTGCGTTAACGACGGAGAAGCGACGGAGGCAGTTGTGTTGAAGAAATGTGGTACAGGACTATCTACAAGACCAAGCAGTGACGTCGCCCAGCCAGAGACAATGGACGTCTGTCTACATATTTCATTTTTTAGAGTAAAATGATGTATATTTGTTTAGCTAGGATGTATTCTTTTCCTTAATAAAGTTGTCGCACACAGCTAGCTTGCTTTAGCAGTGTTGCAAAAACTTTATTTTCGGGAAGAAGGGGAGATGTAACACTGTAAGGTGTTTGGTTTAGTTGTATTTAAAATACATAGAGAAACACGAGTCACATACAAGGATTTGAGAAGGCGCCAGCTTGGTCGGCCTGAGTTTCACACCTCTAAGTGTTAATGACCCCAAGCGACCTGAGGTCAGATCATGCGAATTTCACCTTACTTCTACTAATCTTATAATTGGAGCCTGGTAGCCTTCAAACATGCCGACGTTTAAGGAGTGGCTTGGTAGAGAGCCGGAGGCTATCTACTTGTGGGCGGAATTAGTTACTAGGTTCCCCAATATATACTCGGAGAACTATCGATTCGAGAGCATTAACGACAGAGAAGAACGGCAGTCAGCAGAGCAGAGAAGACGGCCCTAGCAGGGAGGCTGTCGGCCGGCAGGGCGGGACAGTCTCTGTCCACTATAGACCCCCCCCCCCTCTATTCAGCTATAGGCAGACACTTGGTGAGTTGAACATTAAGGTGACTTGGTCGTGTTTTACAAGTGTTGTGTGATGATCAGGGGCAGTCAGTTGTAGTGTTCTCAAATTCTTGGCTGATGACTCACTTTGCATATAAATCTTGAACGTTTGAATTGCTTAAAGTATGATACTTAATATGAAATATAATATGAATTTATTATTTTAATTGTCTTTGTTCCCTATAGTGTTGAGTTGAGATGAGAAAGCCTCTGTGTTTCATGATTTTACTGAGTACATGATAAAGATGGGACATACTAATAATGACCTTGATAACATCTTTTGAGAATTTTGTGATACAGACAAGTTCCATTCCTTGTCTTGTATGTGATGATCTAGAATGGATGGTGGCAGCATTTCGTCTTCTACTATCTACTCTTCTACTTCTACCTATCTACCCCTCTCCCTCCACCCCTCTCCAGACTCTCACTTTCAACTAATGACCCTCCTCGTCCCTCCATCCCTCTCCAGACTCTCACTTTCAACTAATGACCCTCCTCGTCCCTCCCACCTCTCTACCTCTCTCACCCCACACCCCTCACTAATTACTTCACTATTCATTTCTTTCCTTTCGTGTCTCTTATACGTTTGTGGCAGTGAAATGTGTTCTAGAGTTCTCTCTAGAGTTTCGGGTAGCTGGTCAAGTTACGGTGCCTTGTAGTCTTAGCACCTAGGTAGTCAAATACCTAGGTTACAAGTTGTTGAACGAGAGAGTCTGCCTTAGGGGCCAAATCAAACGCAAAAATTCGGAAAAAATCGAATCTTTTTGAAAAATTTATAAAAATACTACGTTCTGGCAACACTTTGGCGCAAACCCGATAATGTTATGATATAAATTGAAGTATTTATGGTACATTTCCATGCGTAGTTGTGCAGAATCCGGTGCCCAGCGGCTGTGGCGCGCCAAGAGTATTGCGTCGTACGTTCTAAACGTCAAATTTTTCGTAATAACGTGGTAAATATCGATGTATGCAGAAGGAGTAAATATACACTCATTGGCAACCTTCTCATCCCTTGCTGTGCTATAGTGGAGGTCCCAGCCCCCAGTCACCTCGTGTGTTTGATAGGGTGCGGACTGTTCTTATGCGCGCTCCATTATCGTTCCTGGTAATAGCGCATTGTTGCTTTAAGGACCTTGAGGACCCACAATTCGGACCAATGTCAATAGGTTAGTATGTTTTAGTGTTATAATTTGATAGTTGGTAATAACTGTAATATGTATGTGCAGGATATATATATATATATATAATTTTTTTTTTTTTTTTTATTTACAATTTTTTTTTTTTAGTTTGTTATCAGGAGATGTGCATGGAACTTGCACACCTTGCTCAATGGATGCCTATCTGCAAGGGTGCCAATTATGAACGAAATAGGTCGATGTCAAACTCGGCTACAGGTGGCCGAACTTTGATCTTATTTTACTCAGGTAAGTAATTTACAACTTCAAGGTGATTCTCACCTTTCATTTATTAATCAATTTATATGCAAATTACACCTTATATGTAGAGTTTGTGCTTCTACAAACCTATTGAGACATTTTAGTCCAAAGTTCATTTGTTGATTTTATAAAAATTTATAAACATCATATATTGCATATTTTTGGAAGGGTAACTTTGAATAATTATATTATTGCACTAAACACTTTTTGGCTAAAACACCAATTATAAATCCTTTATTACTTGCTAATGTGATATCTGAGTGTTATAGAAATGATTTTAGTTGACACATGTGTTCCCTGCAACTTTTTGAAAATGTTGAAAATTCGTTGCATAATACGTTCTGTATTTTTTTCTCCTTTTCTGTTTAGGATATGATGCTGAAACTTGGACCAGTTGCAGCCCTTTTTATAACCATTTTATAAATAAATTTATAAACAAATCGAACAACTTTTACTCTACCTGCAAATAAGTCCCCTTAGGGACTCTGGAGGTGCTCTAGAATAGTTAGCTAACTAGGGACGGGATAACGGACTAGAGAGAGCTGTTTCCCCCGGTCTCGTTAGTTAACTGGGGGGTGGAATAATGGACAAGATAGAGCTATTTCCCCCACCCCCCGTTACTTGAAGAGTCTTCTCGAAGCGTGTACAAAGGAAGCCCCTTTCATCCGTCCACAAGGAGACATGTATCTACAAATAGACGGAGTAGCAATGGGCTCCCCCTTAGGAGTCTTATTTGCTAATTTTTATATGGGAACCATCGAAGACAGAGTCTTCAGTAGCAGACAAAAACCAACTGTATATTGCCGTTATGTAGAGGACATATTCGTAATAGTAAAAGACTCAGATGAACTAATTGATCTAAAAAACCGTCTAGAGAGTCAGTACTCCGATTTACACATGAAAATAGTGAAAATAACAGTCTGCCTGTCTTGGATGTATATATATATATACATATATATA